>NC_084985.1:12600514-12831743 GCF_963691925.1 Scomber scombrus
AGAACTAAGAATCCTTCGCTGTAATTGTACTGAAGGAGTTTATGTTTGCGTTTCCTTTAGTTTGACTCTAACCTGTTTATTAAAATAATAAAGGTTGTACTCTAAATGTGAGTTCAATTCAAAAATCAATGTACTGTGTGTAGAAACTGTAGATGTTTGTACGTGCAAGTATGGAATTTGTGGAACAAAAGATCAAGGAAAACAAATCCAAAAAAAAAAAAGTTCAATATGACAAAATCTATTGTGTGTTGTCTTTGTGTTTTGTAAATGAAGACTGAAAATCTTGGTAAATTCAGTATTTATTACTTCTGCATATTGAGAATATTTTAGTGATGCTGAAAAGGTGCTGTATTTATTTTATGTGAGAGTTGTTCATTATGCTGGGGTCTGCACTTTTGTGCCATTTATCCAGTTCTATGAAGAAAATTATAATGGAAATAAAACTTCAACAAATAAACTATGTCATGGATTGCATTGCAAAGCATGAGATAAATTTTTACTTAATTCAGAGATTTGTTTCACACTTACATTTTACTTTACTATGAACCCACTGACCTCATATCTTGATTTTCAGGACAGATCTGTCACTGTTCTATAGATACATTAATGTAGACATTTCATTCAGTCATCTTATCTTTATTAGTAGAAAAAGTAAGTTTGAAGGATATGACTATGTAGTATACTGCAAAATGAGATTTATATTGTTTCTTTAACAATATAGCCAATATCTCTCGCAACATTAAATAATGGGCTCTGCTTTACAAAAACGCTGCAAATTTAAGCGTTTCGCCTTTAGCCAAAACAGACTTTGTACATTAACTTCAAGGTAGATAGTTGCCATCATGAAATAAAAGATTTAAGATGATACTTTATATTCTTCACCTCCATCTTTTAGTATGCGGTCATCTGGCTGGCAGCTTAAGGAGACTAAGTCGATTCTTTTGCACAGACATTGACTTGCCAAAGCAAAAAAACTGATGCAAGTAATCAAGGCTGTATTACATTTAGGTGAGGTCAGTTTGAAGGCTTTTGCATTGTGCTTACTGGGTCAATTAATGGAAAAAGGAGCCATCTTCATATACGCCAGTGAAAAGGATTGATTGTTTGAAACTTAGTGGTTTCATTGTTGACTATCTTTTCTGGATCTTAAGTTCTCTTCAGTGGCTGCAGTCATTGTCTGAGATGGCTAAGGCTACTGTGAATGTTGCCAAAGTTCTTTACAGAAATTCAAGACTTATAAAAAGGAGGAATTAGAGTGAAACCAATATGCTGACTCCGTAGCATTTGAAGGAAAAAAAAGAAAAGGATCACAAGTCCAAGTGTTTATTTTATAAAATAAGATCAAATTATAGATATTTACATCCAGAACTGAGTCATCTGTTGATCACATGATAGGGTAACAAGCATAGCGGGCGATGCCACACTGGTTACGTTTGTTTCGAGCCATCTTGATGTAGCCTTCATCTCCGTAACGTACACCCCAACTGCAATTAAAAGTATTTAATTAAAGAAACCGAAATAAAACCTTTAAAATAGTAAATGAGTCTCAGACTGACCTGTTTTTGACCAGCCAGTAGTCATGTCCTCTCTCAGTGCCGTAGCCCACAGCCAGCACTCCATGGTTCACATTATGGCTGCACCTGTGGTCCCTGTAGACACCTGTTGGACCACACAGGTCATGTGTTGAAAGCAAAAGTATTCTCAGTTTGAAACCAGACAAAGATGGAGAAAACTCACTTCCTCACACCAGCAAATTCAGACGACATTTTGAGACAAACCACAGGCCAGTTTTATAGAAGGGGAGGGGGAAAAAAAGGCATAATTTTACGATGTTGTAAATTCGGTCGTAACTACTCACCATGGCGGTAGAAGACAAATTTGGGCCTTGAGGCATCAATTGCCACAGAAATGGGGCCAACCTCCACTAAGGCAGCCTTCAATACAGATTCATCCCCCTCTGGTATGAAGGCATATCCTGAGCAGTTAGCAGCCCGATAAAGAGCGTTATACTTGCACTGACCACGCTGAAGAGAAAGTGATGTGGAGAGTTGCAGATTTCAGTTCTTAATGTTTAACCACAGTTGAGCTCAAGCATCATTTCCGAAGCTCACCTTTCCTATGTAGGGGTAGGCTGCATCAGAGTCTATGCCTTGGTTTTTCATGACGTATTTGAAGCCATTTGACATGAAGCCACCACCGCACCCATTGTTGCCGTATTTTATGGAGCAGTCCACAAGGTTTTGAGAACTCAGGGACATCAGGACCCCTGTAGTCTTTTTAAGTTGCCCTTCCAGAGCTCCAACTGCACTGAAGGCCCAACAAGAGCCGCAATCACCCTACGAATCCAAGAAATTGTTCATGAATGCACAGGCTAAAGCCAACTAGTGCAGATGTTAAACTCATGTTAGTGTGCAGTGATACTTTGAGGGATGACCTTACCTGTGACTTGACCTCAGTCACCAGGCCTTTGTCTCTCCAGTCCAGTGACTCTGGTAGAGCCTTTCCAACATTTACAAAGTTGGTAACCCTCTCCAGGTCAGAGGGCACAATGGTACCCGTGAGTGTGCCAGTGACCTCCTCAGTGGTCTAAATGAAGAAACATTTCCAGTAAATTATGTGTGCATTTTACAGTGTGTCAAATTGTCAGGATGGCACTAAATGTGATTTTTAGTTACATCAGTATCACTGTAGCCCACTCACCAGGTCTCCCAGGTGGTTCATTGCCAACTCATAGGTGTGCAAGCCCAGGGAGGCTTCCAGGTTATGAACATTTATCATATCCAAGTTTGCTTCCCATATCCGCCTACGACTCAACTCCTCATTCTGAAAACAGCATTATTAACCAGATGTAATACATAACAGCTGAGTTATCCTTAATACAAAATAGTTTGATATACAGAAAGATGAAGACAGATTGTTTTAGGTAATTCATTAATTCACAATGCAGAGAGACTCAGCATATACAGATACAGTTAAAAGTGACAAATTTCAAAAAGGTCCTTGGTTTCACCTGTTCATTATACACTTTATTATGCATCTTCTTCCACAGTTCCCAGTGTCGATCCAGATCTGGTGTGATAATGGCCACTGCAAATCCACACAAGAGGGCGAAAAGCAAGCTCCGACACATTTCTGGATCTGCGAAACAAAACACATGACACAGGGGGAAGCTTCATTCAAGACTTAAAGTTTTAGAAGTGGGTTTATTCTTTGATTGGACAGCTGCAGCAAACTTTGAGAGAGTTTGAAAGCCTCCAGCAGATGGCAATTACATTAAATAGTAGGGAGATAAAACATGACTAAACTCTTATAGTAAAAGTGATCATTAAATAGATCAGTGACTCATGCATGACATCCACTGGCAAATGAGGAGATTGCTCTTGCTCTAGGTGTAAAAAAAACAAACACTATCTTTCTGCTATCAAAGTTAATTATAAGTCAAGTAAATACAAACACTAAAAAAAACTCCCACAAAACCATCACTGGAAAGTATTAGTCCTCACCTTGACGCTACAGAGAAGCTCAAATAAGACCCACTTAACCAGATGACTAAGGGAAAATCCAAGTTGCATTCTTAAAAAGTCACTATTTATACCTGAGCTGCTGCACACCTGCAAATCATTAAAGACAGCAGCCAGTTTGATTACAGCTGATCAACCACTGTGCTGTTCTGCCTCTGCTGGTCATACTGCTGCAACTTCCACCTGATATCATCATTAATGCAGTAAGACTAATTACTACTTACACCACTCTGCTGCGATTACGGGCCAATTGTTATGAATCCACCTCTTCCTCTTATAGCCTAAACAGTAAAACATGAGGGTTAAAGGAGAGTGAATATGTGTAAAACATGCCTTTGTACCTCTATTTTTACATAAACTTGAAAATAAAATAGAATTGATAATGATTAAGTTTGATGAAGAAAATGAACCAGACACAGGCTGATGGTGACAAATCATTTACAATACAATACAATACAATATACTTTATTGTCCCGCTTAGGGAAATTTGTCTTGGACTTAGCAACTGTGCCATAAATGCCTTGACAGCCACAATGAAAACAGACAAAACATCACCAGCCATACCATCGCAACAACAATTACATAACATTTAATGATTATATATTAGACTAAAACCTTTACATTGACCACCAAGACCAAAATTGTAGCTATCCTTTACATAACTTTTCCCTCTTGTTGACATGTTTGAAATATTACCACAATAACTCTTACTACTTCAACTACTAACAATTATAATAATGCTCATTTATCTTTTATTTATCCACGTCTTAATCTCCTTAAAGGAGGGTTCACAGTTTTTCAAGCCTGTTTTTAAACAATGTTCAGGTGCCCAAATTAATATTGAAAAAGGTTTTGGTGCCCACAGGGGACAAAATCCACATTCCTCATTATGCACAAAACATTAAATGAATCCATTAAGAATATTTAAAAAACTGCAGTGTCAAGACTAATAATATATACAATTACAAGTAATATGCCCCCCAAAATGAGAGAAAATGAAAGATGAGAGCTTATAGAAGAAACTCTCAAAATTTTAAAACATTAGATAGAAATGATACCAAAACAAAAGGTGATTTAAATATTGTTGATTATATATCGTATTTTTAATATAATATATTGCAGCCTTTCTGTACGGTATGTGCTTTATGTCAATAATTCAAAAACATCTGTTCTCAGTTATCAAATAAAATAACTTAAACTCTACTGAGATGTGTTTCAGGTGTCTGGTCACATGATCACAGTGTGGGGTAAACAGCAAAGCTGGCGATGCCACAGAGGTTGTTCTTGTTCCTCGCAATGCGAATGAAGCCTTTTTCTCCCCACGCAGTTCCCCAACTGGAACCACAAAAACACTCAAATATTATAAGTCACACATTTCTTTTGACTGATGTAACACATCTGAAATCAAAACGTACCTGTTCTTCACCAGCCAGAAGTCTTGTCCCCTGTCTGAACCGTAGCCAACAACCAGAACAGCATGATTTATGAATTTTGGGTTACAGTCGGGTGCGTTGTATAAACCTGAAAGATGCAGAGGGTTAATAAAATGTTACAGTGGCTCAGACAATCAAGTTTAAAGCTATAAAATGACACTGATCCCCCTATAGCCTCACAGTGGCTTTACAACTGCCTGCTCATGTCTGACACTTAAAAATCATTATGTAAAGCGGCGATGGCGGGCCCTCGCTCACCCATGCCACTGCGGGGCCTGAGGCATGGCGGGGCTGTGGCGTGAAGCAGAAAGGGAGAAAAAACCTGGAAGGAGGCCAAAAATGCAATGTTTCGTTCATCCAGTAGGGGGCAGTCACAGGTAGTTACACATATGGTCTGGTGTGGTCTGGTGTGTTCAGGGCGGCCACTCATCAGTCATGTGAAGTTTGGAGTGAATTGGACAAAGCATTAAGGAGTTATGAGAGGTTGATGGTTCATCCACCAGGGGGCAGTAGAGTGTAACAAAACACAAGCGGTTGCGTTCAGGGTGGGACAGTGATTACACATGTGAAGTTTTGTGGAAATCGCACAATGATGATGTAAAATATGGCACTTCCTGTTTCCACTAGGGGGCGACACGAGTGAGATCGCCTATGAGCGAATGGAGACGTTGAGGTCGGCACCCTGGACCTGTGTACCAATTTTCATGATGATACGAGTTCAATAAAGCCATCAAAAAGCCAAACGTATTTTCATGGCGTGGAATTGATGGTCGCCGCGTCGCCACACGGACTCCATTACTCGTAGCTTCACAGTCTTCATAATGTAGCTTCACCAACTGGTTCTGAATGGTGTTGATGGGGCAAAGTATGTAATTTTAATGAATCTTAGTTAACTTCCTGTTACCACCGGAGGGCGCTATGAGTTACGTGGGAAGTTAATATATTGGGACGTTCAGGGCGGAGCCATCATCATGTCCAGCAAGTTTGAAGCTGATTGGATGAAGTATGTGGGCGTGAGAGCCACTCGTGTGTACATGGCGAGCACGCCAAAGTTAGTTGAGCCCTGGCAGACACGCCCTTTGACCTACGGATGCGCAGAGCACAACTTAAGCTCAGCTAGCTCTGGAGATGTTGCGTACCTAATTTGAACTTGATCGGGCGAACGCTGTGGGAGGAGTTAATTTTAGGCGGGAAAAATCAAAACCAAAATGGCCGACTTCCTGTTGGGTTGAGGTCATGAGGTCAAGAGGCTTTTTTGCATATGTGGGTATAATACATATGTGTACCGAATTTTGTGAGCATAGGACAAAGTTAGCAAAATTCCCTATGGGCATTTTTGGACTTTGTAGGGGGCGCTATTCCGCCATTCTGCGTCGACCATGTGCGACCACCCAAAAATATCAAATTTCGGATGAGGCCGGACGTCCGTGCAAAAGTATAAGCATTTTCGCATTTGGGAAAGGGGCGAAATTGGGGCACGAAATGTCGGAATAATAATAATAATAATAATAATAATAATAATAATAATAATAATAATAATAAACATTACAATTTCAATAGGGCTTTCGCCAGGCGACTTGCAGTCGCTGCTCGGGCCCTAATTATTTGGTTCTTAATGATTAGTGAACGGGACTGTAGCTTCATGGGACTACATCTAATTCAGAGTTCATCCTGTTAAAGCACTAGTCTGTAGAGTTTAGTGGAATCTAGTGGTGAGGTTGCAGATTGCAACCAGCTGAATACCCCCTCCCATCCACCTCCAAGTGTGTAGAATAATCTTTTCATGGGATTATATACTAATTAAAACACACTTATTAATGTTATATTTAATTTCTGCCAAGTCTGTTCCACTAAATGTCACTAAATTCTAAACAATGCACCTTTAGGTCACACGTGTGCTGATTTATTTGTTTAGTCCTTACTGCTTTTGGTCTATAAGATAAAATACAATGAACTCATACATGATATGCCTCCATCCAAAAACAAGCAATGAAGAATTAACTTTACAAATATTAAAGTAAAGACAGAAATTGTGTAGAAATGTGTTCTAACTATATACTATATATTTAAATAAAACCTTCACCCTTACAGCAGTTAAACCTCAAACGTTAAACGTTTAGATTTGAGAAGAAATGTGGTTTTGTGAACAGTTTCAGCTGCGTGGGGATAACAATATTTCAACAGAGTGAGACATGTTGTGCAGAGTGTGGCTCACTTCACATACGTTTTAAATAAAGGCGAAACACTGAAGCAAAAGGAAGTCACACTTAGATAACATGGTATTTCCCTAAATGACAGATATGCTAATAATAATAGGGATTTTTTAAACACACCAAATGAAATCTAAAATGTCTGAAGCGTCTCATTACATTACTAAACCAAAACCTTAACCACAAGCCTTTGGTCTCACCTCCTTTATAGAGGTGGAAAGACTGTAGCATGGCGTTGACGGCCACAGCAACAGGTCCCACTGTGGCCACCCAGGCCTGCAGAGTATTCTCGTCTCCACGTGGCAGGATGTGGAAGTTAGAGCAGTAGGCGGCTTTTCCCTTCACAGAGTAGCGACATTTTCCGTTCTACAAGTAGAAGTGTCAAAACTCAGTATTTAATGAAACATACATTTTTTTTGTCTAAAAAAAACACTTACGCTTGTGATATTTATTCAATCAAACCATAATATTCAGCAGATGATATACATCTACGTTATTCATGCAATCACACTGCATATGTACAATGTAAATATAAGGCTAATATACCTCAGCTAAAAATAGATTTCTCAAAGAGCTTCTTCCATGTATGAAATGACTCATTGCATGATGCTTTTTCTTCTAATTTCTTATCAGATCTTCTGAAAATACTGTATCCAAACATTTATAAGGCTTGCACCAGAAAAAAAGGAAACAAGGAAAGAGACAAAGAAGCTGAGGATGACCTGGTGTTCGTAGGGGTAAAAGCTCTCTGAGTCAACGCCTCCGTTGCGGATGATGTATGTGTAGGCTTTGGAGATGTAACCTCCGTTGCAGCCGTGATTTCCATCGTAGGTGCTGCAGTCCACCAGGTTCTGCGGGCTCAGGGGTACGAGGACACCTGTTTGTTTCTTCATCTGGCCTTCAAGGGCTCCCAGAGAACTGAAGGCCCAGCATGATCCACATAATCCCTAATGAAATATATAATTAGATAATAAATCTAACTAGTTACATGCACCAATACAACATTAGGTTAACTTTGAACAGTAGCAATCTGTTATTTTGATCCAGTGTTACACACAATAAGCTTTAGCTAAAAACTGTCACAAATATTTTGTTTCTTGTACAAAATGATGTGCATGTGGCATTCAAAATAGACACAACTTTTTTAACAATAAATAATAAACTGTGACATTTATGGAGCAGATTATAAGAAGCTTTAGTTTGGTTAAATAACCCAACACTAAAATAAAAACAACCCCTTGTCTTGAACAGCTTTCTGAGTAACATTAACCCAGTATTATGTTGCTATATTGACTCAGATTGGGTAAAAAATAACCCCAATGATTTTTAGTGTGTATTCTTAGACAAGTTACTAACATTTCTGCAGATTTATTTGTTTTGTTTTATGCACTAATCAGTCTCAAACTTGGTGTTATAAGTTTCCAACTGCAAAGCACCAATCAGTGGTCAGAATGTAGAGTGGACGACCATCAGATTCTGTCTCTCTGCTATGTGACCTGCTCGGCGACTCGTTAAAGGAGCTGAAAGGCTCATGAAATGTTGCTCAATCTTTAGTTTTGTAACATAAAAATGTATTAATTTATCCAAATCTTCATGAATTACTGATAAAAACACCAACTGAGCTAAAGTCAGATTTTAATCTGGTCTGAACTGTGTGCAGATTTTACACCGTTAGCACAGTTGTTAGCAATAATTAATGTTATTAGTGACTTGAGTTACTTTGACTACTCAAAAATGACAGCAATGACTGCCAAATTGTTAATATGTGTACATTCAGGATGCTAGCTGCTGCTGCTAACTGGCTTTTTGTCTGTTTAAGGTTGTAATTTGAGTCCTGCAGCAGACTCAGTGATGACAGCGACTACATTCAGAGCTCAGACACTGACAGAGACCCCAGTTAGTCCAGACATAAAAGAAGCAAATAGATAAGAAAGAGGAAGGAGCCAAACAAAACAAACTGAGCAAGATGATTACTGGAGAAGCATTTTTGAATATTCTGTCTAATTGTCTTAAATTTTATTGTTTGTAAAACATTACGAACTGCATTATGAGTTCAATGCTGTCAATGAAAACCAAATGTATAAATGCAGCTATATTGTTGTCTGTACCTAAATGTCTTATCATAACTCCCTTCAGTGGTTAATATATTGTTTTTTTGTATTCAAACTAAATTATACTAATCTGTATACTTTGTGAAGCTTCAGCAGATAACGTCATAACTCCAGGGTCACGATTATCCACTTTTTACTCATTAGATTTCCTCATTTTATGAATATTTAATCTGATAGCAGTGCTTACTTGGTTTCGGACCGGACTGACCAGGCCTTCCTTTCTCCAGTCCACACTCTGAGGTAATGTTAAGCCACTCAGGTCCTTTATAAAAGTGTTGTTTCTGAACTCAACAGGATCCTCCAGCTTCAGGCCGTTCAGCTTCTCACTGACCTCCTCAGCTGTCTTCATAGAGAGGAGAGTTGGTAAATATATGAAATGCACATGAAGGAAGCATAACATTATTAAACATTTGTAATGAACTCTGCACAACAGCACCCATCTTAAATTTGGACCCATTTTGCATTTATTTATAACACATAAAGCCGTGTGAGGACATGACAAAATACATGTCACTTTCAGTGAGTTTCAACTCGTCCATTTTGAATTAAAACACCTCTAAAAGTTTCTCTCCACGTGATTGTTTCCAGCATGCAACCATTGATCTGTCCATAATGAGAACTGCTGTCAGCATTCACAAAAGGCATCTGGAGGGTTTTACTGTATGTACAAATAGTCTAAAATCTTTGACGACAGGTTTTTTTTTGTTGCTTTCGTAACACCAGCAAGCAATTATAAAATCAACCACAAGTTCCTCTTATTCTAATCTTAGTTTGAACTTCTGCCTTCAGAAGAGAACAAACTTTATCTTTATTTCATCTATGACGCCACACCAGGTCTATCATCTCACTTGTGTCAGATTTGACTCGCGCCTTAGTTTTAATGATGATGACACCCATGTGAAATCGTCCTTACATTTTGTCTCTTAGGCAACTGTAAAACACTCTCATTCATGATTTCTGACCGGAGTCCAAAAAGCTACAGAGCATCAGTGCCAGGGTCCATCAGAGACCGTGTGAACATGGACACGTCATACCCATTTGAAATTCACTGCTCTGGCTTCCTGTTGTCTTCAGGATCTAAATAAAAAACAGCCTCATCTTTCTGGTGCTTTCCACTGTAGCTTTGTAAATGGCCTTCCTCCTGAGTTTTTCCGCCTGTTTACCCCAAAAAACCTTCGTTCACACAGGCCTGAACAGGGAAACCATACTGAAACATAAAACTAAATGTCTACAACAACAATACACATATATAATCACTATTTCTTTGCATTACATTTGCTGCACATTACACCAAATTATCATCTCTTATAAAGGTACCATTTAACATTTGTTTTTAATGCATTTTTACATAAAATACTTAATTATCATACATCAGCAGACAATTAAAAGATAATGCTTTTCGATCAAACATGTAATTGTTTTTTTCCCCACTTTGACAGTCTTTGTTTCTTTCAATGCTAGAGCTGAATTTACATCAACTGAATGAAAGTATGTTGGCAACAGATAAAAGGAAAAATAAATGTTTGCACACAACTTTATGTAAGTTTATCAGCCTTCAGTTTATCAGCCTATTAGCATATAATAGTCCTGATTGTCCAGACTGGTCCAGCCTATAGTGGATTAAATAAATCAGATTATATAAAGGAAGATTAGAGCTGCTCCATCAGTAAGGGTTTAAATTACGCCCATAGGGTGCAGGTTTAAACCTAAATGCAGATTAACAGTGTTGGTCAGTGACAACCATCTTGTACCAGCAAAAGGTCAATGAGTGTGAATGTACTTCAGGTTGTTATGTCAAGCAGGCATCTGAAGGGGTCCTGGGAGAGATTGGTGATAAATTAAGGACTAGTGTTCAGTGCCAAAGTGTTTGTTATGCAGTTTGTATCCACCAGAGGTCTCTCAGATACATTTTTGTACCAAATAGTTGCATCATCTTGATCTGATTGCTCCTATTCTGGCTCTGCAGTTTGTAGGAGTGCTTCTGTGAATAATCTTTAAGGAGGGGTGTTTCCTCTCTTTTCTTCCTCGGTATCTCCAGAGAGGGGTCTTTTATTGACAATCTAAGGCTACTTTGGCAAGTTGTGGGTTGTGGGAAAGCATGCAATACTGCAACTTTATACTCTTTTTTTTCTTCTTCAAACCAGAATATATGGTACAAATAATAATAATATGAGCACTATATTGTTAGGTAATTAGCAGAAAATCCATAGAGCAGAGAAAAAGACTTTTATTGCTCAGAGATGATGCATATTATATACTAACAGTACAGTCCAGTCTATTAGATGTATTTTTGTTTATTTGTTAGTTTTCTAGGTGAATATTTTTAAAAGTGTGTCAAGTGTTGGAAGCTGTATTACAGAACAAAGCCAAATCAAGGTAGCTCAACTTGAAGCTCGAGCTATAGCAGATAAAACACAGTGAGGTTGCAAATTACAAGTTGTAAAATGCCTTGTAAGAGATGTAAGTGATGCAGAGATTAGCTTGGAGCCACAAGAAGACACTCTTTCTAGGGATAAGAAATACTGATTATTCCTTGTTATCCTTCTGACCTACTTGGCTGTCCTGGTTTGAGGTTAGCTCTTGTAAATTCGTCACTGCACACCCACTTGTACCTAGCATAGCAGCGGAACCTTGCTGGATTATTATTAATCAACTATAATATCACACAAACAAATAAGCATTTGAATGAGCTTTCTACATATATTTTTTCAATTACCCTTATTGCTATATTAGATTTATTTTAGCACTGATTAAGTGATAATAATCAAATTATCTGCGTGTCTAAACCTACATTATATTTTGCAATGCAGTTTTGTCCATGTGTGTTAAAGCTGTCATAAATTGAGTGATGAATTGCTCCAGATGAAGGTGTAAAGTAGGTCTGTGTGTGGCTCTTGTTTGTGATCTGAAGGATATGAGTCTCTGTTTCCTCAGCTGGAGACTAAGACTACTGTTAGAGAAGCAACCTACCATATCAGCCAGGTGGTTCAGTCCCAGTGTGAAGCTGTGGTTTCCTGCTGAGGCCTCCTGGTTGTGTCTCAGCACTAGTTTCATGTTCTTCTCCCATACTGCTCTCCTGAAGACATGCTCAGTCTGAAATGAAAAGAAGGACTGCCTAATCTGAGGCATCTTGGGTGCCTGTATGTGTGTTTGTCTGTTTGTTTGACAGCAAAGAGAGTAAAAGTTTTCAGGACCCTACCTGATTAGCATAAACCTTTTGATGATTGATTCTCCACTCTTCCCACACTTTATTTAAGGCAGATGATGAGTGGATGCAGACCAGAGAGGCCAAAAGCAACACTGAACAAAGAATATGCATCCTGCAGAGGTAAAAACACATTCAATGAGCAAATATTCTTAGTTAGTTGACTAATCTGTTATTTGATTGGCAGATCATTGTCAGGCTTTTTTTAAGCTAAATTGCTAAACATTTTAGTTCCAGGTTCTTAATTGTGAAGTTTCTCAGCTTTTCTTTGTTTTTTTGTGATACATAACTTAATATTTGTGGGTTTTGTTGGTTGAACAACAAAAATCCAGTTGAAGATATCACCTTAGTTTCTGGGAAATTTCAATTATTTTCAAATCATTTTACAGAGTGTATGATCAGGGCTATAGCCGGGATTTTTACAAACTTTTACAAACTGAAGTCATTAGCTTCCCCAGGAATGTTTGGCCAGACACTGAAACTAAAGCCTCAGCTTCATTGTTCTTTTTTACCATTTCTATTCAACTATATTTTCTGTGGATTTTACTTCCTAGCATGATGCTCTAACTGCTGTCTATAACCCCAACCCCCAACCCCCCCCAAGAGCAAAATTCTGTTTTGGAAATACTGAATGCCTTTTTGTATTGGCTTAAAAGTATTGAAATTTCATAATAACTTGTCCGTAAACTCCTGACTGCAGATTGATAGCATCAGTTTGTATCAACATCTGATCAGCTTTGGCTCACCGAGTCTAAAACCACAACATGGTGTACTGCATTCAAGATTAAACACGATCATGAATGCCACTGCATAACTGTTTAAAGCAAGGTGAAGACATTTTTAGCCTTTTATATCTTTCTCCTTAAAAACAGTTTTTAAGATGAAGTTTAAACCTGTTTAATGCAATCTTTGAACATTTTTATCAGCAAATCTTTCCATCCTAGAGTATGTTAATGCACATTATATCGCTATAAACTCAATCAGTGGACCTTGACACACAAAATACCAGCCAAACAAACTAAATGCCTTTCCCAGAGAGTGGAAGAAATAATTTCCATTTACCTTGTTGAAGTAGCCCCAGGAAGAAATTGCAAGTGTTTCTAACGTAACAGATCGTTTTTAACATAACAGACCAGCAGACCTGCCCATTAAAAAGAGGAAGTAGCGTTTCCTCATACAAACACTGTGGTTTTTTTTCTAACTCACTCTGGCTTGTCATGTGAATCTAATTTACAAAAAGCTGCAGTGGCCCAAAATACCCTTCCAGTCTGTGAGAAGGGATTAACTAAAGTTACATGATGCAGCAGAAATGGAAAGAAAAACCTTAATTAGAAGTAATTTCAGTAAATGATGAGTGAGACATAATGTCAGTAAATGATGTGACAGAAATGCCTGTGAATGGAAAAGTGTGGTGACAAATTGAACAAATGCAGATTGACAGGAACTAAGCAGCGTCATTTTCTAGTTGAGTGTCCCTTACTTTTATTATTCAAAAGCGGCTAACACAGGACCAAAACACAGTTATTGAATTATATTACACCTGGTTAGACTGAACAAGAGACACATGGGCTGAGATGGTTTCTTGGCAAAGAGGACAAACACAAGCCACATTTCAGCTAATGATGTTGATTCAACATTGTCAGACTGAATTTGTGATGATGGCAGCACTTGGTTTGAACTTCCTGAGAAACAGCAGCGTCACATCGACAAATCTTTTCATATTAATAGCTGGAGGGTGATGATGATATGTTATATGCTTGTGTTTATATGGTGGGGGGATTGCTTGAGGGTTTGACCCAGTTGTTGGTTTGTTTGTTTGCTTGTTTGAGCTGCATTGAGGAGGCGGAGGGGGTTGAGCCTCTGGCTCGTTTTCTCTTTTCTAACATGTGTTGGTGTATTATGTGAATTTTTGTGAATTCTATCTCAAAATTTCCTGTTTGTGTGAAAGGTTGTTGTGATGAGGACATTTTGTGTTAGGAAACATGCTTATACTCCTCTTCCTTAGTGTGAATCTCCTCTCCAGTGCCTTGCAATTACTGTGTGTGCATATTTTAACACAATGTACTGTAAAATACACAAATACACAACAACAAAAAGGGAAATACAAAATGTGTTTTATTAAAATCAGAAAATATTCTGCTTATTTTTGTATTTATTACAATTTAAAATTTATAATCCAGGATACTCAAATTGCAGAAACCCCATAATATGCAATTTATTAATAAAATTCTTGGTAAATATTAAAATGCCCCTCCACTCAAAAATGTATTTTTGTTCTCGTTTCTTCAGTTGAATGTTTGAGGTTCACCTTGAAGAATATTTGCAGAGTTTGACACTTGAAGGCTGTTTTCACATCCATCTGCTGAAGAAAGCAGTGCTCACTGAAAATCTGAGTTAAAGGCGTGAACCTACAAGCATGATTTGTGAAATCACAAATAACAACTAGTAGAGCCAATCCTGGTCCAATATGCAACTTTCATTTAACTTTTTTTAATGGAAAAACAGACCCAGATTCAGCCTTGCAGTCAATATTCCCCAGTGGTCATTTGCAGTAGGCCTACTGCAGCAAAAAAATCTCCCTTTGGCAGATTGTCCCTTCAGTACGGAGCCTGTGAAGGATCATGGTAAAATAAATAAAATAAAATTGTGGCCACAATATAGCAATGACGTGTGCACGAAATACTAATTTGTGGCCACGAGATACTAATTCGTGCGCACGTTATAGCTTACTTATTTCGTGGCCACGAAATTGGTATAACGTGCGCACGAAATACTAATAATATATTAATATCATTCCTGGGTGCTCGGTTTACTCTCAATGCCTCCCATATTTCTGGTGACAGCTGCACATTGTAGAGCTCTGAAACTTTAAACTTGATGCAGCTGATTTAAATTATGCTCAAGCTCTGACACTGTCCTATGAAATCACTTTAGTCTTTGGCAAATCAAAGTGGAATGATTTTTATTTATCAGATATTATCTGTGGTAATAAAGGATTGCGCAATTTTCTAATCGGGGTTCTATTAGCTGTAAAATAGCAGTGTAAAACGGACTTCAGCAAATCAGGACCAAGCATAAAACATCATCAAAGTGTTAACATAATGGTTTAAAGGAATAATAGCACATTTCATCAGACTGATCAATAATATAGTGAACTTTTAATCTTCTGTGATTTTATTGAAGGACAAATGTCCAGAGAACACTACAGACACATTCAGTAGTTCAGTCAGAGCAACAAAAACCTGCAAATCAATACAAACTAGATTCTGATCACTGATAGGCTATAGGTTCCCTTGGCAACGTGATACATACAGGGAGCGCTACTGTAACTCCATCATTAAATGCTGCGGTTCATATAACCTATGTATTCCCTCAGCTGAGAGTCTGACACACATGATGCTACTTTCAAAGGAGATGATCAGGGAAAAAGGGTTTTTAAGATAATTTCAAGCTGAAACTGAACAGAATTTGGTCCGGACGTAGGGTATTGCAGGTTCTAGAGAAGGTGCGCTCGATTTGTTTACCCAGCTGTCCAGGAATGATATTAATATTATTAATTAGTATTTCGAGCGCACGTTATACCTATTTCGTGGCCACGAATTAGTATTTTGTGCGCACGTATAGCTATATTGTGGCCACAATTTAATTAAACGTGCACACGAGTTAATAAAACGTGCACACGACTTAATAAAACGTTAGCACGAGTTAATTAAATGTGCTCACGTTTTATTAACTTGTGTGAACGAGTTAATAAAACGTGCGCTCGATTCCTTCAACATTAAAAATATATTGCATGATCCTTTACGGGCTCCGTACTTCAGGACACCTCAAACTGCAAACAAGATAAATTGTGACTCTTTCTAGTATATATTTTCGTAAAACTTTCCTTGAGCTGAGAGAAGTGATTTACAAATCTGTGACATCTCCATGATGTCATTTCTATTGGCTGTAGGAACTCATGGGAAAGGCCAGCAGGAGAAACATTACTGGGCATTTCCAATGGGCCGCATACCCAAACCGTTGCTGAATATGTGCTGTGATTATATCATTTTCATAAAGAATTAAAGCTGCGAGCAGCGTTGGGCGGGACCTCGCCCCCTTGCGCACGTCGGGCCGCGGCGAAGTGGAAAGGTTTCCGTCAGGTGCATTTGGACGCATTCAGACCCGGGCATTTATCGGACACTGCAATAAGTAGATACACGTTACACACACCATCTCTCTCTCTGTCTGTGTAGACATTTAGACTGAGCAACTGAAATGAACTGCCACTTTGATGAGTCAAACAGGAGAGGAACTTATTTCCAGTGAAACCTGTAGATATGTTTGTAGTTCATGCTCATGTAATTTGTGTTTGATCTAGACTTAGACAGCATTGTCAGTGAAATAGTTGACAGACTGCACAGATATCTAAAATCATAATAATACAGTCAATAAACTTGAACTAGAATCAAAAAACTTCCTTATCAGGTATCATGACAAGTTTTCTCCACTGGGTGGCACACTAAGACCACAAATGAACCTGGCTCAGCCAACACATAGTCGTTGCCATGGTAGTTAACGACTGCAGAGCATGAGGACAGGGCATGGGCAGACAGAATGGAGATTTTTGGGATTGAATGGGAGAGGAACAGGGTGCACATTTGGGGCCGTAGATCAAAAAGTATAAAACATAGCTAGACCAAATTACACACATCTATAGATGAGACTTGTGGCTACATTTTGACGTTTGAATGGAGTCTGTAACTGAAAGTATGCAGGAATAATATATATATTTTGAAAAGCCTGAAAAATCGTCAAAAATCCCACATGTAACGGCAAATTGTGCACTTCCTGTTGGATTTAGGTCAGGGGTGTCAGCGCGTGATTTGTAGGTCTTGATAAGACAAACAATTGAGTTTTGGTTTGATCTTTTCTACGACATTCCTATCAGGCGTAGTGGCCATTTTACTGTTTCTAGGTGGCTGAAAAATCGTCGAAGATCCCACATGTAACGGCAAACTGTGCACTTCCTGTTGGATTTAGGTCAGGGGTGTCAGCGCGTGATTTGTAGGTCTTGATAAGACAAACAATTGAGTTTTGGTTTGATCTTTCTACGACATTCCTATCAGGCGTAGTGGCCGTTTCTAATTGTTTCTAGGTGGTGCTAGAGCCGTTTTACTGTTTCTAGGTGGCGCTAGAGAGTCCATTTTGGCACTTTTGGGGTTAATTTTTCCATTTTATCAAATTTATGGCCAGACCTGATGTGCGTGTTGAATTTGGTCTGTCCTGGAGCATGTTTAGGTGGTCAAATTTAGGGTCAAAGTGGCATGAGACATTCCTCCCATTCATTGTCTATGGGAGCGTTTTGGCGAGGGTTTTTGGGCACTTGACCTTTGAGGGCTTCTAAAATCCAAACCGGACGAGTAATGGAAAAGTTGTTCAGATCGTTTGTGCAGCAGGGTGTGCTCAGTCAGCTATTTAAGTTTGAAGCCGCCACGATGAACGCCCTCGGACAAGATAGCGTTTGTAGCAGGCCAAGAATCGTCAAAAATCCCACATGTAACAGCAAATTGTGCACTTCCTGTTGGATTTAGGTCAGGGGTGTCAGCGTGTGATTTGTAGGTCTTAATAAGACAAAAAATTGAGTTTTGGTTTGATCTTTCTACGACATTCCTATCAGGCGTAGTGGCCGTTTTAGTGTTTCTAGGTGGCGCTAGAGAGTTCGATGTTGTTTGTTTTTCCATTTTATCGAATTTTTCGCCAGACCTGATGTGCGTTCCGAATTTGGTGAGTTTTGGAGCAGGTTTAGGGGGTCAAATTAAGGCGCAAAGTGTCGATAGAATAATAATAAAAAATAAAAAAAACGATACAAAAAACAATAGGGTCCTTGCCTCCAGGCAAGGGCAGGACTCCTCTGGAGTCCTCGCCCTCTTGCCTTTCGGCTCGGTCCCTAATAAATAGTGTATCTGGTGCTGCACGCCTGACAGTATTACCCAGAATCATCAGAGCTGTCACCACTACAGGAAAGAGTGATGACGAAACAATCTGATGGAAAAGAAGAGAAAAGGTGGGAGGGTATTATGGAATTTTGAAGCTTGGGTTGGCCAAGGTTTTAATTGGCTTTCGTCACTGATCTTTTCTCTCCCTGAATCCGGGCTTGGACAGAGTTTCGCTGATGAACGCAGGTTCCCAAAGGTACCAGATGGTAAGCTGCTGACTCAGCACCAGCTCTTCTTCTGTGGTGATCGCGCATCTTTTGTGTCACCACGCCACGTAAGCCTGCAGCTGAGCAGTGAAGCTGCTTAAGACATCTGATTGCTTTTTTTTTATATATTACCTTTGAATTTACACCTGTTAAATTTATAAGGCCCACAGATGTGGCGTGACGTTCAACCATTGAGGGGAAAAGAAAACAAAGTCAAACCATTTCTCTTGTACATGAGTCAGCAAAATCTGAATGCATGAATAGAATATGTTATTATTGAGACATAAGACATGAATAAGTCCACAAGCACTGTGAATATTATTTTTAACATGTAATATTTAAGTTGCCCATTCTTGGCCCTTCACTTGACATTTTTAGTACCTACCTGCTGTTGCTGTGAATGGACAGTTTTGAGTGTGAAGGCAGAATTCAGAGTCTGATGTGAACCCCAAGAAAATGAAGTTGGGTGCCATTACTGACTTGCCTTGTTGGTGTTAAATAAATTAGATTATTTAAAGAGAAATTAGCCTGTTTATAACCAAGTACACCACACCATCAAGACATCAGAGTTTTACTACTATTATGCTGCAAATAGCTTGCAAATGTTTGCCAATGCCGTAAGATTGAGTAATTGCACTTATTACCAATTCAGGACATTTTCATTAATTAGTTTCTGCAACTTAAAGGACGGGTTCACAAATTTTCAGTCAGATGCACAAGCAAACATTGTCACGTTTTTCTTGCTCTAATCATTCTCCTTTTCATACAGGCTATTATGTCCCTTCAATGTAAGTGATGAGGAACAAAATCCAAAGTCCTCCCTATGTGCAAAAATGTATTTAAAGGTTGAATTGATGTTAATATGTACAAATCAGTAAATTCAAGTCAATATCTTTGCAGCTTAGTCTTTTTAGTGCTTTTTGTTTGTATTCTTCCACTGCAGCAGAACAGAAAAATAGTATGTCAAGACACAAAAAGGGACATTTTTACTAAAATGACTGTAACATTGGAAGGTATCCACTTTATTGGACTAACTCAGACTGGTGAAGCATCACATTATCTTCACCTAAACTGGCAAGTAATTTTTTTCCTTAAAATGAGGACTGATTTTCCCCTATCACTTATATTGTGAGTACATTTGAAAAGGATCTTCTAATGTTCAGTATGAATGAGAGGAATGATAACAGTGAGCAAAACCTCTTTTAATCTTCATTTGGACCTGTCCTTTAAGACAATACAGAATTAAGAGAGGACATGTTAGGATGTTGTACTAAAAAAGAGGTTGTGCTGGAGGTTTTGTGGCTTAATAATACGAAGTAAAACTAATATGACACTAATATTTTTTACACCTGAGAAGTTTGAATGCACTTCATACAGACCAAGAATATGCTAAACAAATATGAAACAAATGCACATACAGCACAGTTATTTTTGTCTTAATAAATTGGCTCTAACAGACAAAAGAGCTGAGCAGGTATTCCTTTATATCTAAGTGTCATTATTAGATTCATTCCCATCTGGTGTTGCTCCTAAATCTCTGCATTTGGCTGACCCGTGCTTACCCCCTGTCATCCAGTGCAGCTTGTTGGATGCAGTCCACGAGCGAGTGCATATAATCCCCCAGCATGTGCCTAGCACCCGCGAGTCTCAGAGCCAGGTTGTTGTTGCCATGAGGACAGAAAGGCAACAGGGGAACCGAGCTGCAGCATCGCGCTTCCTCCAGAGCTGAACGTTTCAAAGAGAAGCTTTCTTGTCTTTATACGTCTGTCTGTGTTTCTCTCAGATTGCAGGTTTCATTTGGATGTATTCTTGAGGAAGAGCTGCAAAACCAAACGATGCACTCTGTTCTTTTCAAATTCCCTCTACTTGCATCTACAGTTTATCCACCGCCAATCTCAGGGAAAGAGACACTGTTTGCAAATGCACCACAACATTGTGAAAACGGAGCGATTGCAATGACAAGCCCTCCAGACTGAAGAAACGGTGAGTTGCAATACTTTCTTTTCTTTGCTTTCTACATAGGATCACTGTAATTCTGCACCTTATATATCACCTTTCTCAGTAATTGAGCTCTTAAAGCTGTCAAGCCTCAGAAAATGACTGTGATTTCACCTCTGTACATTACTTTCATTCTCTGGCATGTGTGCTCCCAGAGGAGTTCAGGAGGAGTTAGACTCCATCGTTCACTGCTCCGGAGAGCTGCTGTTATCACCATCACTCAGACTATAGTCAGACTCCATATTTCTAGAAGTATGCTGAGACAAAATTATCTTTTGAAATATATGATTTTAGATACAGTAAGACATCATTTCTTCATGCTTCTGGTATATTTTTGCTGAAATTTTGAATATTTGGTGCCTATAAAATAGGATTATTCACTGTAAGTGGAAAATAATTTAGGAATTCTCAGAGATTCAAGCACAAAATTGTCTGCAGAGATAAGAAAAAGTATACATTGAATTTTAAAATAACCTTTTTGGCTCTATTGAGCATAATTTCTGCTGCAAATGTCACAAATATATGAAAAAAATGTCCCTTCTGTTGTTTTCCTCCGTTCGTCCCTCTTCGCACACGCTACACAGTGTTGCATCTTTCAACATAACATGTGAGAAGAACTGTCAAAACTGAGGGTGGCTTCACACTTTAAGGTGTTATTTTCTTTATATCACTACTGTGGTGGCCACTCATACAGTGCATTTCAACAAGTCACACATTTTTGATGAGCTGACTCCTTTTTCATTTTACAGGTTTATCAGTGGTTAGCTGCTACCTCAGATTCCTGTTTCCATGTTTCTTTAAATGATGAATTATGAATGAATTATGTGATCACAGAAAGCAATTGACTATAACTGGGTTTTTTTTTTTTTTTTTAAACAATCGATCTTTATGTAATATCACAAAACACTTGTGGACAGTGTCAACATATTTCTTTAAAGTAAAACATCTTTTTTTGTGCTTTTGTTGCCCCCTACTGGTGGATTACCAACAATTCAAATATAGTGAGAGCCTATTATGATCTGTAGTGGCAGCCTCCCTACTCACAGAAACATCTTTGTCACATCATCATCATCATCATCATCATCATCATCATCATCATCATCATCATCATCATCATCATCATCATCATTTTACAATTGTATTCACTCTAATTGTTGTTGGTCTGAAAGTCAAGAAAGCATTTAAACATCTTTCTGCCTTTGCTGCTATGAGAAATTGTTGGTATCTGGTGTTTGGAGAAAAGAGAATATGTTTAAAGATCTAGAAATGTGAATTAGGAGCACAATGTGAATTATGACCCTTCCAAGTAGACCCACTGAGATCATATTCATATTGGCTGGGTATACATGCCTCCCTCTCCTGAACTGAAACTACAAAGTTTCATAAATCTTACATCTTACAGGAAATGATGCAAGATGAGGAAAAATAGACCAATTGAAAAGCAATATAATATTTGCCTGACTGGCTCTGAACCTGAACCTTTTATTAAAACACTGACTAATAAAAAAGAAAATCCCATAAAGACGGGGTATGTTGTCCCAAAGTGATTGACTTCTCATCAGTATGTTGCTGCTACATTTTTTCACATTATCATCTTGTTAAATAGATTCAATAAGCAAAACATGCCGAATCTGCCTTCACAGTAGCCAAAGTATCTAAATAAACAAAATGTCATTTATTGAGTGTAATAAATCACAAAGAGTATGTGTTCCTTTGACATTATTATTCGCCTGATGAGAGATGATATTTAGAATAATTAAGGACCCACAGATAACTGAGCAGTTCGTGTGCTGCACGTTTACTCTTCAAACTCCAAGAATGAAACTAAAACACAAGGATGAGACTTGTTGTTCTTTGTATTTCTTTTTTCAAAATGTCTTCATCTTCCAACAGTCCAATGGATATTTTAGCTTTAACTGGACACTGAAGTTGAGAAAGACAGTGAATGAGATGAACCCATGCAGGCCAATCTCAGTCCAGTCAGTCTGTGTTGTGAAGATGCCACTTATTGTCAATTGACACTCAACAGTTGACAGATAAAATTGTATAGTAGGAGACAAGTTCTGCTGATTTCACTGCATTTTCTGTTGGTCTAGAGTTAACCAGTTATTTAATGGTGGTTTACATCAGAGCACTTTACTCATCTGAACCCTGACTGTCCAGCCTCAAAAACAGTTTCAAAAACCAGCTACTGTACAAAACCACTGCCTTCACCTTAATTGTTTAAACTGTTTTTTGTGATAGTGCTTGGGAACTTAAACTGACATCTGACACCTTTTATACACACCTCCTCTGCAAGTAGATGTGTTAAAATGTTATTAGGACAGGAGGACCTTTGAGACATCATGGTTGTGTATGCAATCACTGCAAAAGGTTCATTTACGATGTTCGGGATAACAGTACGTGTGATGATGAAGCTGAATCAGGTATCCAAGTTTATGAGGAGGATGAAGATGAATGAGGATGAGAGGAGACAAAGTGGATGGATGACACTGTTACCTCTGCAGCTCTGATATTATATTAATAATCCTGCAATAATATAAACAACATAACTCTAAACTGTCTACCAAAGATGATTCAGCATCACGATCTGACAAATTCTGCCTTTCTTTTGCTTTCTGTCTCGATGTTTCTTCAGTGTCTGTAGGACCGATGAGAGAGAACTGTGCATCAGCAGCTGTCTGGTTATGAAAAGCTACTTCCTGTTGTCCAAGAGGTGAGAAAAGAGCAAATACATACTTCAAGCACTTGTGACAAATATTTAAGAAATATAAATATGTAACTATGCAGCTTTGTTACATAATAATGATGTTCATGATGTTCTGTGGATATGATTTGTATTTTCAAGCAAAGATTCTTGTGCGCCACATCTTCACAATGATTGTCTTCTTGCATTTCTGTCTTATATTAAAAAATATGGTTGGACATTTTCTATATATTTTTTTTAAGTCAACAAATCTCACCTGCGGAGCCAAACCAGTATTGTGTGTGCATCTTAAGCCTGATATATTGTATTACTGTGCCGAAGACCTCCTGTTAAGACCCTGATGTCATATGAACATTTTCTATGTGTATGTAGAAATGTGCTTATGTATGTGCTTTGATTGAAGGGTTGTGAGTGTGTACGTTGTTCCAGGGATCTGATTGGTTCACGCTCCCAGCTTCTGTGAGCCCTCCTCTTTTCACTTCCAACCACCCAACATGTTTCAGTGTTAAAATGTTGCATGTAGATTTCCTAACGTGATATACCAGCCTGAGTTTGGTAGGGGTGGATAGCATTTTTGTTTAATTCTGTTTTCTCCTGTTTTTGTTACGATAGCAGTGAGGTAAGTGGGTTGGCTTTTTTGTTCTTTTCATTTGAGTAGGTAATCTTAGGTTGCTTTTGGTAGCTTTAATTACATTTTTTGTGTATGTTGTTTTACTGTTTTTAATATTTTAAATAAAACCTTTAAAGGGCTGCAGATCCTCTGTTGCCGGTGGCTCTTGGGAGCTGGTAAGAGGGGAGTCTCATCTTTCATGTTGCACCAGTGTTTTTCCCTATGCTGGGTCACAACACTCCTTCACCACAAAGATTACAGTCACAGTAATTTGTTTAGAAACAGATCACATTTTCAGTCCTCTGGAGAGTTGTTCTGTGTAAGGCTGTTCCTTTTACAGAGCTTCAGTAGCTTGATTTTATACTAAAGTTATATACATTGAGGTAAGTGAACAAGGTCTGGTAACAGAATCACATTCCTGCACATGTGCATGTATTATTTGCTGTTCAAAGAACTTCTCTCACTAATATGAGTCAATAAGTGAAAATGTGATCACTGCTATTAGTCCCAGGAACTGTTTCTAAACAAAGTAAAGAGACCAAACTCTCTGTAGTGAAGAAACAAGTCACCCAGTGCAGTGGTGTGGCTCATTGATGTATTTTTTATAGCTTTTGGACAACTATAGCACAGAGGAATAAAATAATATCAGGCTTTGGATACACACACAACACTTGTAAGTAGATAAATTCGTTTGCATAAAAGATTTCTTGACAATAAAAAAAAAAGTTATTCACATTTTTCTCTTGTATGAGGTGACACCAGGGTGTTTTATCGCTATCACACCCTTTTCATGGCTTTCTCTCTCTCTTTCTCTCTTACTCACAAACACATACACAAACATGCAGGCAGGCCACCAGATGTTTGTGGGGATTGCTGTCCATCAAAGGCTGTGCTGGGGAGCTCTGTACCTGTTGGCGGCAGGGCTGGCATTAACATCTGAAACACGCCGGCTGTGTCCTCACTCCTGTCGCTGCAACACCACGGTGCTGGAGCTGAACTGCTCTTATGGCCAACTTACCACGTTGCCTGACAGTCTCCCACAAGACACTAAACTCCTGAACTTAACTCATAATATAATAAAGACTCTGGTGCGTGAGCAGTTTCAGACTTTAACACATCTCTTGGACTTGGATTTAAGTGACAACTTCCTGGCAATAATTGAAGTGGAAGCTTTTCTTGGCTTGCATAGTCTGCTAACTCTGCGTCTTGCTCACAATCACCTGAAGATAATTCCTGTAGGAGCCTTTGCTGGTTTGGAAAAACTGCAGTTACTGGACATAAGTGACAACAAGATCCTTGTTTTCCTAGATTTCACTTTCCAAGATTTAACGTCCCTGCAGTTTATTAAGGCAGAAGAAAATGACTTAGTTTTTATCTCTCATCAAGCTTTCACTGGCCTAACCAGCCTACAGGAGCTGCACCTTGATGCCTGCAATCTCACTGCTGTGCCGACAGAGGCGCTCACACAACTTAGTGGGCTGAGAAGCTTTTATTTTCACCGGCTTGGCCTCAACTCACTGCCAAACTACTCTTTCCGTCATCTAGTGCGTCTAAAGGAACTTTTCATATCTCATTGTCCCTGGCTAGAGACCCTGTCGGGAAATAGTCTCTTTGGCCTAAATCTTACGTCCCTCACCATCACACACTGCAATCTTAGTACTGTTCCCTATATCCCTTTGCATCATCTTGTATATCTTGTTTACCTTGACTTGTCTTTTAATCCAATCACCTACATTCATGCGATGCTCGATGACTTGCTGCGTCTCCAAGAGTTCCATCTAGTTGGAGGATCGTTATTGCGTATTGAGCTTGGAGCATTTAGGGGACTGGCACGCTTCAGATTGCTAAATGTGTCTAGAAACCTTCTAACCACACTCGAGAAGAGAGTTTTTCATTCATTGGACACCCTTGAAAGTCTGGGACTTGACAACAATCCACTTGCATGCGACTGTCGTTTGCTATGGGTGGTGCGCAGGCGCCTCTATCTGGATTTTGGTGGATATCCACCAACTTGCACTACCTCTGTACAGTTGCAGGGCTGGAATTTTCTGGACTTCTCTGAAGCTGAGCTCCCAGGTTTGCTCACCTGTCGGCAGCCTCGAATTCTGAACCACAAACCTCAAGAAGTGAAAGTGGATCAGGGACACACAGTGGTGTTTTACTGCAACGCGGAAGGTGACCCTCAGCCATCTGTCACCTGGCTAAACCCACAGCTAAGACCATTATCGCCCATTGGAAGAATACGAGCTCTCTCCAATGGCTCACTGGAGGTCCGCTATGCACAGCCCCAAGATAGTGGTACTTACCTGTGTGTGGCATCTAATGCAGCAGGAAATGAGAGTCTGCCCGTCAGCCTTCATGTCCGATGCTTTCCATCATCTTCTAAAAACCCCTTTCGTCTTGAGAGTTGGTTTGCCTTTCCGTCTGCCTCTCCTGGTGTGAATGGACCTCAGAAACTCCCATTTGATTTCAAGACATTACTGGTGGCAGCAACTATTGGGCTTGCTTCATTTTTCAGCTCTGTGAGCATATGTTTCATTTTCATGTTCTTCTGGAGTAAGAGCAAAGGGCAAATAAAACACACGGCCACAATTGCTTATGTGCCACGAAGCGCCGTGTCAGGTAGTGCTGGAGGCACAGGTACGGAGACCAGCAGGTTCACCATGAAACTAATATGAGTCAATAAGTGAGAAGTCAATTAGACACCTAGAATGAGTTGGCACAAGATAGCAGTTGCAAAATGTAAAACTACCTGATGATTACAGCTCCAATTTCTACTCATAAATTAAGATTTATAATTAGAATTTAATTTCTGAAGCATGATAGCTTGTGTCCACCAGCGGCTAACTGTTCAAATTCAAATTTATATGTGAAAATATAGATTTTAAGTTAATTTTAGGAATGTTGAACATAAACATGGACATTATTATTCAGATTATTTTTCGTGTCTGTCTCTTTTATGACACAGAAGCTCCAACATTTTACATAACAGAGCCTGCATGCAAAGCAATCATAGTGTGCAGTATTTAATAGGCCAAATGCATGTAAAGATGTAAATTATTCAGTTAATTGCTTATTGCTTGATGTTTATTTATAGAAACTATTTAAGAATTCAGTACAGATAATGTACAAGAACTGAGTTTAGGTCTGTCAGACATGACCAATCTTTATGGTTTGTTTGTTTTTTCTGTACATTTGGTTTTAAAGAGCACATTTACATTTTAGGAAAAATACACTATCAAAAATAATTATTATGGTCCGCAGATAGCAGTCACAAAATAAGTATAATATAGTCATAGGGATGTTAACCTTATATTAAGGTTCATGTGTGCAATACTTGCATCAAGCATGTCAAATCTACTTTATGTATTGTATATTTTTGCATGTATTTTAACATTGTCATATTTACTGCTGTACTCACTCTTTGATGGATGTTTGGAATGTAAGTTTTTTAAATTTCCCAAATAAACCACTTCATTTGCTGCATAAAGTAAAGTAATTTTACTTTCCAAAATGTTGTTTGTGTTCTTATTTAGTAGTTTCCAGCCAGTAATTGTAGTCACTGTGCAGTTTTAGGGTGACATAGCACTGAAAATACATACTAGAGGAGTCTGCCTAACAGCCAAGAAAGATCCACTAACCTGCAACTGTGCTGATAGTTGAATAATTGTTTAACCCCTTTTATTAAAGCAAAAATGCCTAAATTCACTGCTTTCATCTCAGATGTAAAGATTTGCTGATTTTGCTGAAGCGAACCACAAAACTTGTTTGTTCTTCAATATGTTACATGTGTTACATGTGTTCTTATAACAGCAAAATGCAGCAACCTCCACTCACTGGTAGGGCTGGATGATACTGACAAAGTAAAACACAGTATTTTTGACCAAATACCTCAATACTGATATTGTGATAATATTGTAAGGATGACTATTGTTGCTTTCACAAAATATTTACACAAGACATTAAAAAAAGAAAGAAAAAAAAAATCAGTAATGTGGATATAATGACTAAGTGGGTAAAGACAGGTAATAGAACAGGTAGAACTGCCTTTTAAGTTCACTTTAAAGCCAGGAAAAAAAAAATTATGATATCCAAAATCTATCTAGTTTCATGTCATGACATTGATATAAAATGTATATATATTGCCCAGCCTTACTTACTGAGGACTCAGGTCATTGCTTCATATTGACCTGATATTTAAATTATTGAGAAGCTAATAGAGGGTGTATAGTTAAATAAATGACTTATTCTAACTGTAAATAATAATAACCAAAATCGGAAAGGTCTGCAAATAAGAGCAAACAAGAACACTTCCTCTAAAAAAAATGTATTATTGAAAGTACAAAATACGTGATTGACAGAACATATAAAGCATGGTAAGGTGGGACAAGGAGAGATATGAAATATCAAAACACATACTCATGTTTTAAACAGCAGGCCTATAATGAAATATAGATAAAACAAATGGACAAAATAGTAATTATACTACTACTACTACTACTACTACTACTACTAATAATAATAATAATAATGATTTCACTTTTCAAATGCAACTGTATATTGGAAGTAGTAAAGGAGGTCATGTGTTAATAAGGATTATAAAGGTCCATCAAAAGAGCAACACTACCATACCATAACTATATTTTACTTTCTTTCTTTGTATTATTATTTGCATATTTTAGTTTGTGAAACCCCTGTGGCATTTTGCTCCCAAGAATGTATCTCATGTTCATTCATCAAGTGGGAAACAAACAAACAAACAACAACAACCCCCTTCCCAAAAAACAAACAGACAAATGAACTAAAACAAATGAAGAACACTTGCTTTATATCATGATAATGAAGACAAACACAATTAAACTACCAGGAGGAGGTTCATCTATATGACCTATATGGTCGTTTGGGTCGGAGGACTTGTTGGTTTCTTTTGAGTCTGTCTTTGCGTGTTTTTATCCGCATCATCAGGCTTTGGGGCCACCGTAGATGTTCATGTTTTGTTGTAATAAAAATAGAAACATGAATAAATAAATAAATACTAAGTAAAACACTAATAAATAAAATAAATACCAAGTAAACCATACTCATGCTCACAGTATAAACACAAACTATACTTACAAGCATACAACATACAAAATAAGCAGCAAATACAGTCATAGATAGTTAATAATGTTGTGCTCATGGAATAATCTAATCTGGTGTTGCCAGGGTAACATTAGCTCTCCGTGTGTCAGGCACCCTCTCAGTAACTGGTTTCCATGACAACATAATCATGATTCACGAGTGATTCAGCAATTGATATTTTCATGATAATTAAATATCAATAAGATTATTGATAAAAATGTATATATATGTAATTTATATTGAATATTTAATGGCTGAAATCTTCGAGTCATAGCCCGGAAGTACGTCATGTGCTCCGGAACCCGGATGTGTGTGGAAAGTAGCGGCTAGTCTGATTTAGCAGTGAGCTCTAGCTAATGTTTCTGTAGTGGATACGAGAAGAAAACACATAAACGTGACTTTAAAACTTAGTTCTAACTTAGATAATTATGAGTAACAAGATATAATTTAAATCAACACAGCAAGTAACGGAGTTTACCTCCAAAACAGCAAATATTAGGTGTACAACCATTAGCATAGCGGTAATACACTCGTTACCATTGTTTATTTTTATATTATTGCAAACATGACTCTCGCTGTTGACCGAGAACCCAGAATGACTGCAGGTAACCGCATGTCAAAGCTGCTGGATGCTGAAGAAGAGGACGAGTTTTACAAGACCACTTATGGAGGCTTCAACGATGTGAGTAGCGTTTATTAAACTGAAAGACACGAGTGATCTAACTAGTTAGCATCAGCTTGAGTTACTCTCTTGAGAAGCTGGTCGGATCTCAGGTTGTTGTAGCTTCATATTGTCACATTAGGCTGCAACTAACTGTAATGTGTTTGTAAATTAATTATACATTAACATTAAATAACAATTAACTACCAACACGTGTTATCAGAGCTAGACCAGACAAGCTGTCAAAAAGCCCAAATAATGTGGTGTTTGTTAAGTCCGAAATTAAAATGATGAATGAAAACATTAGTTGGAGCTGATTATTTTCTCCCTCATGTTTTAAGTTGTATTTAAATTACTCTACTTTGTATGATAATTTATCCTAGATATAGTTTGTCCACAAAAAAGTAAAAATGATATCTTGAACCCTTAAAATGACACCAACTCTTTCTCCCTCATTAAAAAATCCTAGAATCAAGAAATATTCACTAAATCTCATCCCAAAAGTTTTAAGTGTTGGACAAAAGATGTCTCCTACTTCACTGTTAAGTCCATTCTCAGTACATGTCCACTGGAAACTATTTCTAATGTCCAACTCATGCTTGTAGGTCCACCACTTAAAATTGGATTTTCAATGAGCACAAAGAAACTTTCCACTTTCACCAGATGAATGTGAAAACGAACAAATGTGAGTGGAGGGGGACTTTTAAGCATTTAATTGACTACATGCAAGCAATGCAATGGTCACAAAAATATGTTAAATGCATTAGCTAGAAGAAAAATAAAATTACACTACTCCATAAAGTAGTAAGTTAATGGATCATTTGGAAATGAGTATAACTGTTAATTTGATTGAGAGTGAGAGTTTCTGAGAGATGTTTTATAATATTTAGTCTCCTATCATTGATATACAGTACAGGTCAGATATTTGGGCACACTTTTTTTATTCAAGTGAATGATGGGTGTCCAAACTGTTGACTGGTAATGTAAATTATGTGATCCAAGTATACTACTAATTTCAATTCAACTGTGCAATATATAAATAATATACATTTCTATTTTCTTTCACTTTAGTCTGTGCAATAATTATGTCTCTGGTATATTATCACTCAGTACCAATATTACTCTTGTAAATAATGTCACGATTATTTTTATTTTTTATTATATCTTTTTACTATTATTGTTCTTGTTGTTTTTCGTACTTATTTATTATTTTTTATTCTTTTCTTATTGATGCTCTTTCTATTTTACTGTCCACTTGCTGCTGTACTAATGCAAATTTCGCCATTGTGAGACTAATAAAGGAATATCATATCTTATCTTCTTATAAACATATATTTTTGTAATGCAGTACAATCACACAGCATCACAAACTGCAGCCTCTAAAATGTCAATGAAGTTGAGCCAACCCCTCTCTAAAACAATTTAGTCAAAAATGTCCATGAAGGTTACATTTATTGTATTAGACTGGCGTCTCAGTGTATGTTCCCTTACATCTCAAAATCTTTGCCAGACGAAGACACGCTTATTTAAATGTGCTTATGCCTCCATGCCTCTGTGCTGTTACCACCACAACAGATAATATTGTGTGAGAAGATCACGTTCAATAGCAGGGTTGGCATAAATTGCTCAGCAGACTGAACGGTTTTGAAACTGGGACGAATTCCCATTAGCTTTGGTTTCATTGATCTGTGAACAGGGCCACAAAAAAGGAGAAAAATATTTTGAAGTTCAACAATCCAATAAAGCAGTGGCAGATTTACAGCGTGGAATCGGTCTGTATAATGTACGGTCCGTTAAGTCTTACAGCAGCTCCTGTCATCAAAACCAACATACCTGCATGAATCATCTGAAACTGTCACAGATGACTTCAAAATATCCTGTTTCAGTCCATTTTTAGAGCCAACAAATTTTTGAATACTGGATGCCAGCCTTTCTTCCGACACTCGCTCACTCACGCACTCACTCACTCACTCACTCACTCACTCACTCACTCACTCACTCACACACACACACACACACACACACACACACACACACACACACACACACACACACACACACACACACACACACACACACACACACACACACACATAGAGAAGAAAGGCTTAAGCTCTATTTTGTGTCAACATTACACAGCATATATTTTATGGTAACTTAATTTGAGGCGTTATGATGCAATGATTTATTTTCTCAATTTACAGTCTAGCTAATTTTCTTCGAGCGGCTGTCGGTGCAAGGGTCAGCTTGTGTAGGAGGATTTAGCACCGGCTGCTCTGGCAGGTCTGAAGTCCGTCTCAGCCGAGTGTGATGAAAAATAACGAGATGAAAAAAATTCACAAACAAATCCTGAGACACCTCATTCGATAAAACTGTGTGATCATGCCTGTACCCATACTTGAATTTGAAGGATAATCTGATTAATAGAGTCAGTGAAATATTTTGAGTTTCTGAATGTCAGTCGAGTATTTTAAGTGTTACTCTCTCTGTCACTGTGGTTTTTTATGTGTTTGCATATGTAGTCACGATTTACATGTCACAAAACAACCAAAAAAACTTGCAGCTTTTCTCTTACTTATGCACTTAATAGTTAGGTTAAGATTATTTTGCTTCTTCAGAGGTTTGTTGTCTCATAATGGTTTGAAAAATCAAATCAGGACTGCTGCTATATGGCATTTAGCTTAAATTTTTACTTTTGTTTTAACTCAGAGTTTATGTTCTTGTACTGCAGGTGTTGATTTTAATTTTAATTTTTGATTCTTAATTGTTATAAATTGCTCTTGAGTTTCATCTCTGTATGTGTTTGTGTTACAGTAGGGGAATGTGAGTAGCTGGAGTCTCCCTCAGAAAGTCTCATAGATTTTCTTATATCTTTTACCTTTATATCTTTTGTGCCTGTTTTCTCCCCTCCAGGAATCAGGAGATGACGAGTATCACGGAGAACATTCAGACACTGAAGATGAGGTGGACAGTGATTTTGACATCGACGAAGGTGACGAGCCAGACAGCGACCAGGAGGAGGACGCACCTCGGAGGAAAAGTCGAGTCGTCACTAAAGCTTATAAGGTAGCGACACTAATTTCAAGAGCTGTCAGACTTAATTAATTAATTAATTAAATGAAATCACCTAAATCTTCTAAAATGTGTGTTTTTATCCTTACTTTAGCTGGTGAAGAATATTTCTGACCCTACATTGATACTTATTACACACAATAAAGCCCTTGCAGCTGCTTTTTACTGTTGCTGTTCTGCAGCATTGGATGCCAAATGCCATCCTCGTAACAGCAGCTGAGGGAGCAGTAAGAGCGATAACAATTTCATCTGTGGTTGTCGAATTAGAATCTGTTACATTACGGTCATAAGCAGGCAGTTCCAAATTTCTTTCAGAAAAGTTTGTTTGTTTGTCATACTTTTATTAAATTGGTAGCTTTTTTGTCTTTGTTTAATCCAAGGAACCTATAAAGGTGGCAAAGCCCAAACCCAAAAGACCCTCTGAGGAAACAAAGAAGACTGAGAAAGCTAAAGTGGAGCTCAAAAGGAGGATTCCTCAAGAATTTCAAGATTTTGCTGAAAGTAAGAGACACCGTTACCTCTCAATAAATTCAAAATCCAAAAACACTTAAATCAGTCCATCACATTATAAACAAACCATGATTACATCACAACTGCATCAGAAAAAGTACATGTCTGAGTAGACATTTGTATTGTGAATAGTTTTTGAACACAGCTCCTTTGTTTGGGTTAATTTAAGTTCTTGATCCATCTTTAGCTCGTAAGTCTGTGCGACAGTCCACCAGTGAACACACTCGGAAGACCAATCTGCGCTTGCAAGAGAGGCAGGATGCACCTCGGCGACGGAGAGGTGCCCACCGTGACCGTCCCCTAACCCAAGAAGAACTGCTGGCTGAGGCCAAGATAACAGCTGAGATCAACATTCGATCACTAGGTATTATAATGCTTCATTTTTTAAGACTGAAGAAAATAAATATGTAAATATGCTAAATCTTCAGTTCATAGTAGATTACAGTCAGTAATATGATCGTAAATCTTTTTGTTTTTTCATTGCTTTTTATACAATAATAGAACTTTATTAGAGGTTTTTATCACAAATAAAGCAATAGTCACAGAAATATCATTGCATAAACAAATATTAATGGAAATGGTTAATATAGTGTATACAAATGAACTGATTTCACTGATTCATTGCTTTTAAAATGCTGTTAAATTAATAATGTACATGAGCAAATCCATATATTGCCTCAAAATGTTTCACTTGATTACAAATACACATTTAAAATATCAATACCTAATTTGATTTTACTTCCTGTTTGTAGAAAACTATGAACGTCTGGAAGCGGACAAGAAGAAACAAGTCCACAAGAAGCGGCGTTTCGAAGGACCGACCATCCGTTATCATTCAGTACTCATGCCCCTTGTCTCTCACTCAGTCCTAAAAGAAGAAAATGTTGATGTTGAAGGGTGCGTTTTATCTCCTGCTGAACATATTTGGCTTCAGAAATAATTTGGCAGATAGACTGTTGACCTCTTTGAACCGCTTTATACATTTTTTGTGCTAGCTTGAAGTAATCTGCTCAGTGGAAAACAATATTTCGCTGACCATACAAGTATTAAACCCCTTTTAAATTATCATACCAAAACATTTTATGCCAATGATTAGTGGTTATGTAACTTGGAGATTTATTGTATTTTCAGTTCTCCTGCTGTGAAATTGATATTACTTCATTTCACTTGACCTCTTATAGCCCCCGACCCGACCAGACATTCAATTTGACCAAAACAAAAGTTAAAATATGAAAATGTGAAGACGTATAGCAAAATTTATGTAAAAATAGTAACATTTGTTATTCCTCAATTTTCCAAAGGTTGGATCAGGATGTTCCTCAGACTGCTCCGCCAAATCCCTCCACGCCTTCGCAGCAGCCCGCCGGAGGCTTGTGCTCCCGCACTTACATAACGTTCAGTGATGACGAAGCGTTTGAGGCAGGTTTCCCACGCAGCGCACAGACAAGTCCTCAGATTCCTGTCCAGGAGGTTTGTCCAGTCACCCACAAAGCCGCACTGTACCGAGACCCAGTAACTGATATCCCTTACGCTAACACACGAGCCTTCCGCATCATCCGAGAGGCGTACCGTAAATACGTGGCTGCTCATGGATTTCCAAACACTTCGGGAGGGGCGACGGGACTCGACTCCTCAGTGCCTAAGGGTGCCCGGCAGAAAATGATGGTCAAGCAGAGCGCTGTTGCAACATAGATTACATTGCTTCAGTATATTGGAAACAGACTTGTTTTGTTTTTAGATTCCTTAGTTCAGGTAGAGTGACTTGACTGAGTAACATGAGGGAAAACTATAACCAGTAGCGGCCTGACACCGTGAACACTTTTTCTTCAAACAACTGTCTACGTCTACTTCTATCTCCATCTATAAAAACTGTTCCCACCAACAGGAAATAACAAGAACAAAACATTTTGGGATGTGATTTGTTATATTTTCAGTGCTACAGTTGACCCGTACAAAATAGAAATATAAGTTAACACAACATCCAACAACACAATCAGGCATTCCCTTAATCTGCAAAAAGAAAAGTCTTATTTGTGATGTGTCTGTGTTGAAGGGTTATTTTGTAGATTAAAGGTGCAGGGTGTAGGATTTAGTGGCATCTAAATCCTAGCACACACACCCATCCCCACACACACACGGTGGCTGTGAAACTCAAAAACGGCTTCTGTTCTGTTAGATGCAACTAAATTCTACACACTGGTCCTTTAATGCCTTGATTGACAAATCCGGGTTGAGTGGATAAAAAACTCTGATTTGCCTTTGGAATCAAACACTTTTTTGTTTAATAAATGCCTTTTTGTTACTGTTAAAACATTTGCATTTTACAAATGTACATATTTCTCAACAAAAATAAATATTTGAAACTTGAAATAATTCTATTTACTATTTCCATAAAGTCTGGTAGTAAATCTTTCATTAACATCAAACAAGAAACAGTTGCACTATAAGAAGCACTTTGGAAATACATTAAAAACATAAGTAGACTGTCAAGAGAGTTTTGTTGATGTAATATCAACATTTTTATAGTTATATTTGATAAAAATGTATTTCATCTGTAACACCCTCCATTACTTTAAATCCACCCTGATTCTATCTGTACATTGGCTGTGTTTGTAATCAAAGCTAGATTAACTTCAGTTTACTGCGATAATATCATAATATCAAAACTTAATTTCATATTCAGTTCAGCCCCATTACTGAATCACATGAGATCATTTTAGAAGTTTCACTGGAGTTTAGATGTCAAAATCAACTGTGCCCAAGAGTTTCATTTGCTGCTTGCATCTGACAAATTAATGTGTCGGTGTAAATCCTTCAAACGTTCAAAGCTATAATTTCTACCTGCAACCGCCCAATGCTAAAATATTTAAGACTTTGCATGGTTTGTCTTTCCACCTTACTTTAAATGTCCTTACTTTAAACTCTCTGAGAGTTGAAAAAGTCAGTGTTAAGTGGTTTATACTTGTTTAGGTTTTAGTTTATATTTCCACAAACTGCCTCAATGTGTAGATATCCGGTTGGATATAACATTTGGCACAAACAAATAACATTACAGTATCTAAATGTAGCCAAACAGAAAATTTACAAGCATTTTGAGTCTATTTTTTCAGCTGGTCATGAAGCTATTAGTATTTTCTGTTAATGATTAATAGCAGAAAATTGTGTTAGATCCAGTGTCGAGTACCCCACAGCAAACAATACTGCAATGTTGATCCCTCCAAGGCCTTAATTAGGTTTTCTCTATTTTTTCTCTCAGGGTACAATCACAGAGATACAGAGTTGCCCATAACACCACTGAGTACTTGACTAGCGCGGCACCTTTGACCCTTCCACACAATGAACAGGAATCACAGCATCCAGTAGCTTTAGGCCATCTCAGCATGCCTGTTACATAAAAGCCCACTGGGAAATAAAAATAACGTTAATGTTTAGTCCCAGATTTCAGTGCCTAAAATAGTAGAGGGTAAAAATAATGCTCTTGACATATAATACAGTTAGTCCATATCACATTATTTTTATTTCTGGGAATATATGTATTTATTCTAGTTGGACTTTGTCAGTTTTGACATTCATACACAAGCTGGGTACATGGTTGATGAGGATGACGGCATCATGACTCATTGGTAAAGGCGACCTTGAAATGAAATGAAATGAGACGTTGCCATCATGACGTCACCCACTAGTTTGTGGACTCTTGTTTTAAAGCCTTGAGTTTGCGTTTGGACCCTGTCTTGGATCTTTGGAGCCAGAAGTTACCATATTTGGATGAACCTAATGCTAGCTGCTAGCTTGGTTAGCACGGTCCATTTACAGTCTATGGTTAACTATGACAGACTAGCAAAATGATGAACCTATCCTTTAAAGTAGAACCTCGGTTGCCAGGATGGCCTGACAAAGGGCGTTAGTTGTGTCCCAAATCCACACTAATTCTGAGCATATTTTTGAGTATGTCAGGTGTTCACAAAGTAAAAGTGACAAAATAGTATATATTCAAAACGGAAACTCACTTTTTTGAGTGTGCTTTTGATCTACACTCTTCTCCCATTATGCAACAAAAAGCACCAAAGAAAATGGAGGAGCTGCTCATAGCTGAAAAGAAAAACTATTACGTATGGCAGCTCTGGTAACACCTTTAAAAACAAAAAAATAAATGTATAATACTTAGAAAAACATTTTGTTGTCTCTTTAAATTTAATTGGCAGTGACATCCCTCAGCGTCACATGTGTTGCATCACTTCCTGTCAATACAAAACAATTATGTTAATTTTCTTGTAATATAGCTACTACAAAAACAGTATTATATAAAGCTATTACTAAGACACTGATCCACATGGAGGAATACATGAATAATCTATTACACAACAGGCATTGACACAGATCTGATTAAGTTATCATAAAGACCAAAATGTCATATTTCCAGTGAGGACTGTACTTCCAGTGGTGAGAAGAAGGGTCTCGTGACAATCTGACGACGGGGATAAAGATCAAATGTACTTCTGTGTTCAGGCAGTCAGACGCTATCTGTCATGATGCAAACAAAAAAAACCAAACACACTGAAGTGAAGAGCAGAGGCGGATGAGTCGACCATCTGGACATTTTACTGGTGGGCTGTCCGACGACCGACCTCATCTATTTGTCATATGCTGAGTTGACAGACAGACTGATTGTACTTTTGTATTAATCATGACAGTCCGCCCCGCAAAAATGAACACGGAATAGACAAAGAAAATCCCTTCAGACTGCTGTGACTAAACACCACAACTTGAATGATTTATTTGGTAATAGAGTGAACATCTAGTTACACTAAAAGCAGCACATTGGCAGTTAAGCCGTTTTGAGGAAGCAAAGTGAGTCCAGAATAGGATGAAAGGCCCATCATGCAAAGATGGCTAAAAAAAGAAGGGTGGGTGTAGCAAAGCACATTGTTTCAAATAATTTCACCAGCTTGTTTTAATGTTTAAACAACAAGATGTAATTTAGGACAAATTATAAGCACATTTTTGACACATTCTTCCACAATAATAGTCAATAAATCCAACTGCTCTCGTATCTTCAGCTGTGTCAGATACAAACCTGCCTTGAAAGGTTTTGAGTTGTTATGGTGTCACCAAGCAGGAACCTCATTTAGAAGAAGGACTTTATTTTATCATGCCTTTTTCAATTCCATCAACCTTAATACTTGTTCTTTGAAAGCAGACAACCGCTGCCCACACACTGTGCCGCTTGCCTTGTAAAAGAGGAGAAAAAAACAACCAAATGAACAAACAACACATGAATTCAAAAATAACAAGTTATCCCTTAAAGCGATGGTGATTAATTCAGTGTCAGGCATAAGCCAGCATCTCTGGTGGATAGATGGATGTAACGTAAGCAGTTAAAATATTTATTCTTGCAGAGAGAGAGAGATTTATAACCACAAATACTTTTTTGAAACACTTCTTCATATCATATGCAACAACCAAACACTGAAAGCTTTGTCTTCCCACATACTGCACAGCGCATATGGTACCAATTGAACGTTTTTCAGAATAGGGAAGAGAGGCAACTGCATTTTTCACTCTTTCTAGTGTGGTAGTTGCCATGGCGACGAGTGTAGGTGGTGTACTGTGCTGTACTCTGTGCTGTACTCCTTCCCTTGTCCTCTCCCCTCTTCTCATGCCCACCCTCTCTGTTCTGCTATCTGCAACATCCCCGTAATTTTGATTCGTTCATATTTACTAAAAAAAAAAAAGAAAAGAAAGAAAGATCTGTCATCTTGTCTGTGTTACATCAAGCAGTTTGATCCGAGCTTGCATCAAACATTTAGCCCTTTAATGAAGCAGGAAGTTAGATTTGAGCCACTCTTTTAATTGTGGTTGAGGAGCATTTCATGATGCTAATCTTTGTGGATTGAAAACATTTGCACGAGTATCATATTCTTTAAGTATTTTCTTCACATTATAGCCCCGTTTATTGAGCATTTTCCTGATTGATGCTTCCCCTGTTGTTTTTCTTTCTTCCTTAAATACGTTTCTTGCTGACCATCCAAGTTCTTGTATATGCTTTGTCAATCTCTTCTTTTTGCACACCAGCGATTCTTTTATCAGTTTCCATGGAGATGTGTGTGTGTGTGTGTGTTTGAGTGATTGAGTGAGTGAGTGACTGACTGAGGGCTGAGAATTAAAAAGCAGGGACGTGTCCTTTCCAGTCTATATTTTCGATGACTGAATGTGCCGTCCGTCCAGTAAACGTCCCAAGTGTGGCTTTTATATTTGGGAACATCATCAGCTTCCCGTTCAGTTTGGTCAAATCTTATCTTGTGTTCGGTACAGCTTCAATCAGTCCGATTACACCTTCAATCCCAATAAAATGATCACAGTAAAACCTGAGCGAACTCCACTCTAGATTACGGACATAAAAAGAGCAATGCATAAAGAAAAGATAATTTAAGCAACTCATTGTCTAATAACTGTCAAAACAAATGTTAATCTGTTTTCTGTTTTAACACCCCCATTTTATCCTCTTGATGGTGTATTTTTAAACAGATCAAAATGATTCATTCAAAGGATTATTACCATTTACAAAATACGGTTATCATTACGTCACATCTTCGTTTTCTGATCATTTTTCGATCCACATTTTACCACCAGTCTCATGTTTATGACACAGAGACAGAAAATAAACAACCCTTTAACGTGGTTACACCTTCTTCATCAGGAATTAATGCAACACCCTCTTTATATATGTATATATATATATATGTGCCCACGAAATGATCTATGACACATTCCGGATTTAATTATTAGCAATACACATTTATATAACATGTTTACATTGCAGATATCCAAATGAAAATTCCTTTGAACCAGAACAATTGCTGTTGCCTCCACACTTCCATGCCTATATGGACAGTTATGTTGGACTGTTTCTTGTTTTCTCAGTGACCAGAATAAAACAGATTACAGACTATTAAAATCCAAATGAGTCACCCGCAGATTGTATGAGATATTTTCAACACAAAAAACATCACTGAGCACCAAAAAGGTTCACATTTTTTCTAGTCTGTCATAAAACAATACATATATGCCCATTTGTGCATAAAAAGGGTTTCTTTTCTGGTCTGTGCTATTATTCCTCCTCGCTTCCTTGCAGGACTCAATGAGGGACAAAATCTGCAGTCCTCATTCTGTGCAAAAAGGCCTTCTGAAATTCAGCTGAAGCTTCATAGTCAGTCTGAGTTACTCAAATCAAGCATATATCATCCAAAGTTACCGTCTTCTCAGTATTGAATTGTCTACAATGGTACCTGGACTGCAGCTCAGCCAAAAAACACTGTCCAACCACAAGGAAGAAGAAAAAGACTACAACTTTGGAAAATACCCACTTCATTTGGCTAACTCGGACTGCTGAACCCTCATATTTGCTTCAGCTGAACTTAACGGGGCACTCTACTGATTTAAAGTCAAGCAGCAACTACCATCGCTCGAGGCTGAAGCTAATGCAGAAGTACTTTACGGTTTAATGCCACCAACGACCATTGGCTGCTGGCTCCAAAAAATCACCCTGTGGCTCCAGCTGACTTCCAATCAAAAAGGACTTCTCTTTAGAAATACTGTTTTTCAACACGTCTTAATTGCTGAATTCAGACCTTCTAATAAGTGTGCTGGTTGTCATTTACACTACAAACTAAAAAAACGGCTCCAATGTAAACCAACCTCACCAGAGTCTGTCTTATATATAAACATCGGTGTCAGTGTCATGGGGACTACAACCAGCTTGTGGAAACAGTTGCACAGTTTTCATGTTCAGCTTTTAACAGGATGCCCTGGGTAACAAACCAGCATGTTTGATAGAAATGTGAATTTACCAGACAGGACAAGTCTGGCAAAAGATATGATTGAGTCCATAATGGGAAATGTAGGACGTAGGAGTTTTGGATCTTCAAAAGTCTGGATATCTCAGCCTCTGCTGCTTTTGTTTTGATCGTGTTTTTTAAACCAGTATGAACAGGAGAAATAATTACAATGACCATTAACTCTTTAAATGTACTTATGGGTGTTAGTATTGTTAAAATGGACTTAAAAGAGCTAAACCTAACTTTTAATATGTTTTTGTAGTTTGAGTTAGTATCAGGACTTCAGGGACAGAATTAGTCTGAAATATGACTTGAATAATAAAGATCTTGATACATGTTCCCATGTTCAAAGACAAAAAACAGTTGCCACACAGTGAACCAGGGTCTCATTGGTAATCCAGCTCTGGATCCATTAGTCCCTGGTTTGCCACTAGTCATCTGTAATGACAATGACTGACCACACATAATAAGTTATTTCAGGCCATCCATCTGCCATGTTTGTTCCCAGAACACCTTGCAGCTTGAATCACGGTCTTATTAAAATGTTGTTATCATGAAAAAGCATCAGGCTCCCACTTTCTGCCAGCTAAAAAAAAGTGTATTTTTTTTAGGTGCGCAAACTTAAGTCTAATTAACACAATCATGTGTACTAAATATAAGAAGCAACTTGGACGAGCTTTGTTGTGGTCTAAAATCTCATTTCCATCTTAATTATTGGGCGCAGTGGGCGGCGGGCCGTCGTTGCTTCGTTTTATTTTGGGCTGTTACAAACTCCAGAGATGGTGGAGCGCAGGGCGGACTCGCCTGCCTTTGGAGGCGGTGGTTTCTCTTTCTGTCCATCTATCTCCGCCCTCGAGGGAGAGACTTCTCCGCTCACCGAGCACCTATTTTCCACGCACTGCTCCTCAGTCAAAATTAGCTGTGACGGACGGCGAGAGCGCAAAAGGACACCACGTCAATTTGGCACCGGATTCACCCTTCGGTATGAATTTCTGGATTATGGGGACGTCGCAGGGTGACGCTTTCCAAGATTAAACCAAACGAGGTAGAAACAAGGAGCGCGTACAAAAATGTGCACGAATCAAATAATGCACATATGATGCTGCACATACTCGAGATTTCACCTGTAAAAACCTCTGGGATATTTATTTTGTGGTTATAGTGTGCGCAATGTGCAGTCGGTTTGTGTGCAGCTCAGAGTTGGCATCACCTTCATAATTATCCTCATTTCAGTATCAGTAATCGGAATGATTAACGTGCATCGGGCAGCAGTTGTAACCATACATAATCCTTATTGTGTCGTTAATCTCTGCAGAGTGTTGTAAGTGTACATATAAGTGACAAATGATGAACTGAGGGGCTCAGTGGATCGTTAGACCAAACGCGCCAGCAGGAGTTCATATTGCTCCAAGATAATAAAGCGACGCAGGGGCTGTTTGAAGTCACATGTGCCCAGAACAAACAATTAAGATGACAAAACCCGTCCTCAGAAGAGATTGTCTTTATTACCGAGGAAGCCGCATTGGGATCACATCTCAGTTCCTGGATTGCAATAGAGTTGGAGGACAGGGAGCAGGGGAAGAAGAGAGAGAGGAGAAGCAGAGGAGAGCTGCTGAGCTGCACAACAGAGCTGCTGCTGATAGGCAAGCTTTGGTTTCAGTAATGGACTGAGCTGAAGGTGAGAGTCAGCTACACGTTTTTTTCTTCTTCTAGAGCCTCCACACCTGACAAAAGGCATGTATGGACACATTGCAGCTTAGGTGAGAAACAAAAGGAGCTTGATAACGTGAACACAACAAATTGGCCTAATGAATAGGTTAAAACGGTCTCTCACAGGGGACAAAACTGGCCATTTATTTGGAACCCGACTCTCAGGTCTGCACAAACTGATTCTGCCTTGGTCCCGAAAAGCTAGTAAACCTGGAACCTCAGCTCCTTCCCAAGTGCCCTGGACACCCACCGGATCCAGTCTGCAACCACAGATGTGACTAAGCTCTCAAGATTTCATCACCAGGAAGCCCTGTGATTTTGGGTAAGTGTTGTATACAAGTGTGGGCAGCAGGGAAAGGTAACCAAAAAAACGTGCATTGTTTTAAAATATCTATCGCATCTGATGACATTCATCATGTTTCAATTACTGACAAAGCATGCAGATTAGAAGTGAATTGCATCTATCCAGTGAAAGGTATACACACATTTACAATCATTATCTGATGGGCATCTAATGCAAAACTTCCTATCACATCTCACAGTCAAGTGTTCACCAGTGTTAGTAGCAGCTGGCCTAGAGAGGCTCACTGATGGAGGTGTTAGAGCTGCTTTTCACAGCCTGGATATTTGCCTGCAGCACAGACGGGCAGGTAGATTCCAGATGTTGATACAGCTGTGAAACTCACCAACGCTGCTCTGTGTCCTTGCAGCTATGGACACTGAGGACAGTTGCTGGTTTAGTGCTTTGCTGAACCTGAGCCTATCTATTTTTTTTTTTAAAGGGGGTGCATTACAGACTGCATGTAAACTCTGCATGATGACACAATGAGAGGTTCAGTTAAAGTGGGATATTAGTGGGACAAGTTTGCACTAAGATATTTTTAAATGGATGGGGTTTTTTTGTAATTTTTTTTTTACACATTTATTGTTGAGACTTCCTCCTCTCAGAAATGTGTAGGCTGTTAAAGTGGTTGGCACAAAAGCAAAATGGCACACTGTTTGAATTGGCACATGCTGAATTTGCATCACATTAAATGCATTTTGTGCCACAAATAATGAATGTGAATGATTGTCAGTTTGTATGAATTCAAAAGCATTGTGGCTTATAAGATATTATTTTAATCATCTTTTAAAGTATCCATTGTTTTTTAGTGCTAGTTTAGTAGTTCATAAAATGCCTTAAAATTGTGAAAAAATCCTCACAGTTTTTCAAAATCCAAAGATAAAAAAACTGAAAAAATAGCAAATTCTCACATTTGAAGATCTGGAATCACAGAATATTTGGCACTTTTTGCTCAATAGATGACAAACTGGTCTTATTGACTAATTGGAAACGAATTTCAGCTCTAATATAATGTCACACTAGTATCATGAAGCTGCATTTGTAACTGAAATTTCTGCATATAATATTTATATTCACAACACTGAGTTTCAATCAGTGGTGTAAAAATGCCAGCCAGGTGTTACAATACTTATTGGTAATTTAGTCTTGCAGGTTAGATGCCCCCACGGTGCATTTTGTTCACATAATAATGTTCATGGCACAAATCCCAGCATGTGACACTTGTTGCCCCTCACTGAGCAGATTATCATTTATTCATATATGTTTTTTGCAAGAGAATTTTAAATCAGCACAAACCTGCTGCTCCCTTCAGGTGATTGGCAGTCAGCCTCTTTAGAGTCAGCCAGACTTTCTTGCTCTTTTCCACTGATTTCACTGATACCTGTAGTTTGCCAATTAGTAATCTCTGGATGCCTAACACTGAACACCTGCACAGACAGTAGGAGGGGGTTTCTGGGTGTAGAGATATGCAAATGAGACATTAAGAGCTGGTTCTTTAATTTCACATAAGTCAGTCTAACTGTAGGCTCAGTTTACCATGATGGTGTTGCTCAATACAACAGTAGCTTAAATAACATTTGCTAACAACGTGTCCTACTTTAACTGGACTTTTCACTGGTGTCTCTGTGTATTTTGAAGGAATAGATGAACTTTATTTTTGTGATAGGTTTTTCTTCTTCTTTCATCTCAGCCGATAACTGCTGATGTTTGAGTTTGTAATGTAGCACAGATATGATTGGATGCCACCATCTTCATGGTCCATGATATCACACAGTTAAAGCAGTGTGGGCTCATGCATACAGTTTCCCTTCTCAAAAAAGAAAAAAAAAAACCCTCACCACAGTGCAGTGGAGAGAGAAGAGCGTGAGATAATGAAATGTCTGAGGCTGCACACTTGATAGAACAAGATAAGTCCAGCTCACTCTGACTCAGTGCCCCTCGAAGGATTTTCTCTTCCTCCTCCATATGAAATGCCTCTAAGATATGACCTATCTCAAACATCTCTCCTTGGAATTATTTTGTTGCTTCTGCTAAAATAGACAGAACGTGAGTCATAAATATGCATTAATATTTTTTCTGATTCCTCATGAACTGTTGAGAATTTGGACTCCTCACTACTCAAACATGGTTGTCAAGCCAGGGAGCCTGACAGCCGGCAAAGAGCTGATTTTACTCCAACAGCAAGTTTCTGTCATAATTGTGCTTCTGCTCTTCAGCCATCTTCAGTGCAACGCATGGAGGGTGCTTTCTCTTTCTGCCAAGGACAGAAAGGCTTTGTCAGTCTGTTTGAATGTTCTCAAAAAACAACAACATAGGAACTCTTGTCAGCGAGTTTCTGTCCTACTATCTTTTCAGATTGTTTTCCTTTGTCTGAAAATGTGAATTTCTACCTCATTCTGACAAAAACATGAGATATTTTTACCTTCCTGGTAATTATTCTCCATCTTGAGAGTTTAACATTGCAATGCCTCGTAATACTCATCTGCATTATCTTGCAGAAATGTGCAAAAATCCTTTCCTCATACAGTAATCCTCCTCTCAGTCTGTTTCTACCATGTTATCCAGCTCAGATTGCTCATCCTATATGGCAGCCCAACTACTCAACATGCCATACAGCTGTGACCAGCAGCTATTCAGGTTGAGAATGGCTTGTCCTCTGTCATGAGAAAATAATTGAATTTCTCAAATGCTCACGCTCTCCAAATGTCCTAGTTTGGACGGCACTGAAATATCTACAATATGAGCTGTTATGATTGTTTTTCCCCACCTCATTTCCTGTTTGTATAAACCTAAATTCCAATCAGGAAAGATGTGGGGATTGAAAATCTGATTTATCTGTAGGAATGCTTATCAATTAATCATAGTAACAGCTTGTGGCTGAGCAGCTTCGTGACATTTACCCTATGAGCCTCTAAAGGGCAGCTAGGATAAGCTCAATGTTGCTTGTAATATACTTTACTGTGGCATGCAGTTTGTTTTTGTTTGTGTTGTTTTTTGCTATAGTGTGCGAAAGTATGTGTGTGGTTGTCAGAGTGTGTAGTAGCCAGCAGTTTGTGCCTTAAATGTATTATCATTGCATTTGAGTCACAAAGCTTATTCAGCAACACTTGAAGGTTCATTAGACACACTAAACATTTGGATTAAAAAAAGTAATAATATTTTTTTTTAGAAACCTGTTTACCAAGTTGTGACTCTATTCCCCAATTGTATTCTCCTTGCCTGATTTGTACAATGTGAATCAACATTTAGCCACATACATTTTATGACAAAGACTATTAGATTCCTATATATTTTATGTAGATGAAAGCAATAACGTGGTTAATGTTTCTTGTGCTGCACCAATGAATCCTATGATTGACTGTGGAGTTGTACGTTTGTTTCATTAACCTCAAAAACCAAAACTTTACTTGTGTCTGTGCTGTATAGCTGCATGGACACATCCTCAAAGACGTGGCTGCCGCATCAGGGTCAGTTTGGGTTGGTTGGTCAAGCGGAGGTTTGCTGTGGCGGCGGGACTGGAGTTTTAACCCCAAGTGAGTCAGTTTAGTCCCATACTGGTCTACTTTTCAACCGCTGTCAACTGTGCCTACTGTGATTTCACAGCCTCCTCTGCAGTCTGTCGTGGTCCAATAAGATTTTTCTCTGTTATATATGTTTTTATATGTTCTCCTTCAGTCCTCTCTTTTCTCTGAAATCCGCCCGACACAACTATAGCCAATGGTTAATGAAAGGTTTAACATGCCCTCCAACCTCAGACAGCCGTTCTGCTCTTTTTTCTCTGCCATGGTTTTCTAGTCCTTTTCAGTACTATGAAGCTTTACAAAAAAGGGCCTCAATATATTGAGGATTCCTAGCACTCAATCCTCCACCGGAGCATCACTCACCCTCTGAGCCCTGCTTTGTCACACTCCCAGAGTTGTATTTTGATATCCTCCATGTTTGATAGCGCCATTTGCCTTTTACTTGGCTTTGATACACTCCAAGTCTCCCCCCTCTCTATGCTATGCTGTCTTTACTTCCCCAGATGAAAGCAGCCATTTCTGCTCCCTCCAGGGAAAGGAAGAGAAATTATTTTCTGTTAGTAAGCGCAGTGTGTAAAGCTGTTGTTTCAATTCAAACATTTACACTGACACAGTCATGTTTTGAACTGTTAGGGAGAAACAAACAAGAGGAAGCTCATACTTTAGGGCAATTCTTAGTTGAAAATCATGTTATTCTGAGCTGGGATGTGGTGAGATAACACAGAATCTCGGCACAGTCAGTGTAACGAGCGTCAAACTGCTGCTTGAGCTCTAGAGTTTCATTTTGAGAATTTTCAGCAGTTTAATTTGGGTCTCATCATTTACAAGCACGGCAATAATGCCTCTAAAAGCATTAGTAAAAATGAAGGTGGTTTGATGGAGAGGAGTACACAAGCTGCGGACCATGTTCCTATGGTAACTAGGCCACACTCCCGTTGGCTAGCTCACACAGGCGGAGGGACAAGCAGGAGAGAGTCGAGAATGCTGGAAAACACATGTAATAGAGACCAGCTTTGGATTGTTTATTTAGGTTTCTGTTCGTACACCCTTTTCTCCGCTCAGAGGGCATTTTACTTTTTCAAACAGGTCTCTTGTTTTCGCAGAACAGTGGTTACATTGCAGGATGTTGGAAGTCACTTTCCTTCCGTGTTTCGCCTCCTTTTTCTCCAAAAATATCTGCAAGTTTTCAAGCCAATCACAAGTTCTTTCCAGTGGCTCCCTCACGCCCACAGTGCCCCTGCTTCCTCAACCCCTCCACTCACCTGTGCTTTCAAATCCTGCAGCTCTTCCTCTTCTGTGCGTTTTACATTTACTTGATTGCAGTGTGGTTTCTAAAAATGGCACCAGTGGCTCTGAACACTGTCAGAAGTGTCACTTGCTTGCCCACTTTTCTCAGCAGAAACCCCGCTGATTAAGTTTTCTTATTTTAATATCTTGTCATTAATGCACCATTAACTTTTGAGTCAGTTATTTTATGAGTGTATATGTAAGGCTCACAATGAAGCTATTTTGAATATGTCACCCCTCCAGGTTTGCTTCTTCAGTCAAGTGAAGGTTTAATTGCATCAAAAATTAGCCCTTAAATGTATTCACATTAGATTTGAAAGCACCAGGCATAGCAAGACAAGAGATTATTCCATGAAGAAGAAGATTCTCTACATGCCAGCAGTGTATTGCTCCGAGTGCATCTCCAATGTCATTCTGCGTTTTTTAAATCACTCCTCAAACCTAAACTGTGTCAAACCTCCTGGGGCGATGCTTCCAGCTTGTCAAAGAGCCACGCCGTTGATGTGCAGAGGTTTTGCTCCTGTCAGTCATGCAGGCTGATTGTTTGGGCAGCTTGCTCTTAATGAATAGCCTCGACCCTCCACACACATTTACGCTGTCTGTGTCAGCAGCTGTGAAGCAGGTTGAAGCCATGACAGCACATAAACACTTAATTTCTAACACCTGACCCAAGCTTTTCTATAGGTTAATGTTGGCTTTAACAGCCAGGTCACTCAAACTGTAGAAGTTTCAATTTTATGTTCAGATTGTTTTGTGACGTCTTCCTCTGAAACATCTGCTGCCATCCTAGATATTACTGGAGCTACTTCCTACCCATTTAAAAATCCCCATGGAAACAGTTCACAGTGCACACAGTGCTGTTCAATTTTCAAATATCATCTTGGGATGATGTGAAGAGCAACTTTAACACCCTGTTTTAGCCTGAAACACCCGCTTTATCATATTCAAAACAATGTTTTCATATCATTTGTCCAGTGCCCAGAAGGAGCATGTGTGTGTACTTTGTGGGTGTAAAGTTCAAGAAAATGTTAAGTCACAGATTTTTCTCAAATTTTTACTGTACATAGAATTTACAAAATGTGGACTGCAAATTCCCAGTCCTAATTACCATTCGAGTCGATTGTTGACGTGAATAATATTTACTATACAGCAATTATGGAGACGTCCATATGACATGAATGAGACATCTGCCCTAGCAAGCCTGCCTGTGAGTCACCAGAGGCTTCGTGTTGTCAGATGCTCCAGACGAGACATAACGAGATCTTGTATGTATGTATCTGGTACTGGAAACACTGTGGGTGCGTTCCGATACCAATACTCTCATACTGATTAGTATGCCAGAAAAAGATGAAGTATGTCCCAATACATAATAAGTCAAATGCAGCATGCCAAAAGTACCAGGATGTCCTTCTACATTGGGTAGCATTTTGCAGGATGCAAGCTAGCATGCTTTACTGGCTTGTTCTGTAATGGAAAATTAAGTAGTATGTCCCAATTGTATGCATACTACATGATACAGTATGTACTTTTTAAGGGCAGCTGCAGTACGTACTAAAAGTAAAAAATAGAAGTATGCAATTTGGAGTGCAACATGTCACTCCAAGATAAACTGGACTGCACTATCACCATTGTGGACGCACTAATCATCGAGCTCACTCAGTTTATCTCAGAAGGCTCAGATTCTGAGTTAGTGACTATAATATTCTGTATACATTTATAGTGGCTTGATTGAAGCTGTTTGAATGCTATTTGAGCAAAACAAGCACAATAGATTTCCTGTGTCATATTTGTATTAAGCTGCAGTTTCTTGACTTAAAGTTCTGTGCCACCTTGACACCTGCAGCATATTTGTCCCAGCAGTATCCTCCCATGGGAATATGTGCCAAGCTATTTTTTTCCTAGTCATAGTTTTGTCCTCCAAATGACACAGTCAAACTTAAAAATAACTTTCCGTCTTAGTGCAACTGTGCGGGGTTGTTAAATGTTAAGTTATATGTGTGAAAACATGTTCACTTTTAATTTTGAGCTTTTTTGATAAAGTGCATTTGCCAACAAACAGGCACAACTCAGGACTTTAGTTTAGTTAGGGATGCACCAACCAACTTTTCTCTCCTGAAATGAATTCCTATGCTTCATTTCAGGGTTATTTCATCCATACTGTGTCATCCAAGTACATAGTGTATCTCACAGTTTGGTACTTATGAGGTCAGGGATTGCTGGGGTACTAAAAACTGAGGTGGTGACCAACTGTGACTGAATGTAATGTAACTGATAATGGCGAGAAAAAAGTATTTATATATATATATACACAGATTTTAAAAAAAAAATGGTGATACATAGGTAACACTTTACTTTAAGTCCCCCTATTTAGCATGTATATGCAGTGTATAAACAGTTAATAGATGGTTTATGGCACACTACAATTGAATTATAAGCAGATTTGTGTTTATTAAGGTGTAATAAACTCCTCCTTTGGACACCCAGAAGTGGAGGCTTACAGTTGTAATAATATAAAATCTGTCCTCATAGGAGAAGTTATAGTTGTTGACAATACTGTACATTAATAAACAATTAAAATGTCCTTATATATGCTCACAACTACATTATAGTTTGTTATAAACACTGATTAGATGTTAATATACTGCTTATAAAAGCTAAATAGGGAGAGCTTAAGTAAAGTGTTACCTATACACAACAGGTGAACATTGCCGTAGAACATACCAGAAATACTCAATTTCATTAATTGTAATGATAAAGAAAATATATATCTAATGAAATCCAATCTGCTTCATCAGATCAATATCGGTGCCAGTGAATCAGATTGACTTATCACTAATTGTAGTTTTAATGGTGACTGTTTTATCTGGTGCTGAAAGGAGAATTTAAGTTGTAGTTTATATTTCGTTAGGGCTGTGTATATTGTGATCTCTTTATACTGCATCTATTTTGTGACTAAGTCTGGTGAAATAAAAGGGTTATGGTTTTATATTAAAAACAACAAAGTTTCCAAATGTATATAAATAGAGAGATATATGCTAAAGGTTGAGTATGTTTCTCTAACACCCACTCACAGTCTTCCTCTTTCTGTCTTTCTCTCCCTCTGTATCACAGTTTGCTAGAGGCTGTTGCCGCCCACACACTCCGTCCTGACAGCAATTTACATTCAGAATAGCCCATGTGAACATATCCATGTGTTATAATATGTCACGTTTACTTAGAACGCCACATGTTGCAAGTGACTGTTTTTTAGTGGCAGAAAATGATCAGATCGATAATATGCTAAATATTCCTCCGCAGGGTCATCAGTCTATTCTCTGTGAGCTCGGCCTCTCTGAGAAGTGTGTTGAGATTCAGCCCCACATGAGACACAAAAGAAACCAAAATATTTCCATCATCTCAGGAACAGCCCCCCCCCCCCCAAAAAAAAAAAAAGGTCTGATCAGTTCACTGGCATTCGTGACACCACAAACAGGGGCGTTGTACAGCATGCTGCTTGGTGTTTTTCATCATCTTTATTGTGCAGTTGTGTGCCAATATCTTCAACAGTTCAAGTAGGAGCCCTTGGAGTTGTTTCCATGGATACCAAACAATTAGCCAGGATTCAGAATAGAACCTGGAGAGTAGCCTATTTACAGGCTTTGGGAGCGAGGAAATCATAGGATGACAGAGTGTCTTGATTCTCTGTTACAAAAGGGAAAAAAACGCAGTTCCTTTGGGTAATGGGTAATTTCTAAAAAAAAACTCCAACAGATCAATCTAAGCAAAAAATAGAAGAGAAGAGTAAAACATGAAACTGATTATGTTTTCTGCTTTAAGAGAACAACCTATGGATTGATAGATTAAAGATGCAGAAAACCCAACACTATACGGGTCCACTGTACAACCTGGGCTGAAAAATCCTCTCTCCCCCTTTTTTTTAACCTTTAGACATGCTTAATTCTTCCTTGTATTGCTGTCATCACAAACCCTGAACTGTGTGTAACTGGATGTAGACATCTCTGTCAAGAGGAAAATCTCAATTTTTAGGATTATGTAGAGGGAAGAGATCCATGATGTGTGCCAGAATTTCCCTTGAAAATACAAGGATCTTATAGGAATAGTTCATCATTTTGGGAAATATGTTTATTTGCTTTCTAGCTGAGAGTCAGAGATTAGAGGAGAAGATAGATGCTGTTCTTGCATCTGTCAAGTATGAAGCTACAGCCAGCAGCTGGTTAGTTTAGTTTAGCACAGAGACTGAAAAAATCTATCCTGGCCTTGCCCAAAAGAAACAAAATCCATCTACCTGCACCGATAATGCTCACTAATTAACACGTGACATCTTGATTCTTGAACATTTAATCTGTAAATAAAATCAGATTGTAATAACATCTATTTGTGGCTTTAGGGGAGGGATTATGCCAAACTATCTCTATTCCTATATACTGTACTGTTAAACACAGCCAGGCTAGCACTCTTTGTGCTAAGCTAAGCTAACCAGCTTCTGGCAGTAGCTTTATATTTACTGTACAGGCATGAAAATGGTTTCAGTTTTCTCATCTAACAAGAAATGAATTTCCCAAAATGTGCAACTCTTGCTTTAAAGTCTTGCTTCGTTCTGCTGTCTATTAAATCTCTCTTATATTCCTGTACTTTTGTAGTGACTTGGTTAGATTGTGATTTTGCAGTAATGTGGAAACAGTATTCGCTCAAAGATTCTCCTGCACCTGTATATTGACCTCATCTTTCTTTAGTCAACACAAAGTCAAATAGTGGAAGCATCAGATTCCCAAAAGACAGCTGCTCATACTTTTATCGATCTCTTGCCATGTTTCTAAGGTTGCAACACCCCAAAGTCAGACAAAGATGAGTCATTACAGCATGTTATTGCTATCTATTATATAGGGCTCCAATATAGCTCTCACATCCAGTTTTGCGTCACTTTCCTCTTGACCTTGGATACAAGAAGTTTTCCTACGGCAGCTGACCATAAATAGCTTTTTTCGCACACAAACACAAGTGTCTATCAGACTGTCACGATGTTTCTCTTTGTAGTGTTTTGGAGGCTGTAGCTGTCTGTCCTTTGTTGCTGAGCTTCGACTGACATCTAATATTTTGCATTGTTGATAAACTGGTATCCTACTTGTGATTAAGTGTGTCTTCTGTCATGATTTATTACTTATGATGTTCTTCTTTCTGTATGTGACCAAAGCAGCTGCAAGAGATAATGACACAAGAGAGGAGAAAGATGATGTAATAACTTGTAATAACTGCAGCTATACAAGTTTTTAACATGTACAAATAATTTGAAAGTATTTGAGGACCTCATAAAGGGTACAAGATAAAATGTTTTCAATTATGATTTAATGTTTGAATGCAATATGTGATTAAATCCATTTATAACCTATTTTAAATGATAAATTGATTATTTTTGCAATATTATTTCATCATCCATTCTTTTATCATTTTTGTTTACAAAATCAAAGGTTTTCTGTAATCTGTTCATGGTCTCATTAGAGTGTTAGAGCACTTTTAAAGCTAATACACACTATTAATTGTCATTTAGACTTACTCACCTGTGTGACCCTTACCTCACAGTTTATACATTTTATGCCTGGAAACATTTCCTCCCAATTTTTTAGCTCTCCTCTTAAAATTTGTATCTGTTTTGACACCACATTTGGCACATGAAATAATTGGACCTGAAATCTGAAAATGTGTGCTTTTAATATGTCATGTATTTCCCCATAATTGGCAGCCACATTCTTGTCGCTGTGACTTATGTGACATAATGCATTATTCTGTTGCTGCCAAATTTAGATGACACAAGCAATATTACAAGTTATGATGGCATTTTAATTTTGGGCAGCCCTACAGCAATATGAGAAAAGATTAATGGCTATCAGATATCAGCAGCCATTGGTCCGACTCAATTCAATGGATTTTGGTATAATTTATGATAGAGGATCGATCATCTACAGTATTTTGATATAGATAAAACTCAAACTAAACACCATATTATATTCATTAGAATAACACATTAAGAAGACTGTGCTTTCACATTGAACACCTGCATTTTTAAACTCGGTATTATATGATAGTTTTCATGTTTCATCTTTATTGATCACCCTTTTTTTCTTGTGTTTTCTTCTCTAATCTTTTTTTCTTTCTCATAGACCAATCTCGCAGGGCAAGTTTTGCCTCTGCAAGACAGTCAAGCATGGAGACTCCTCCGAATACCACCCCGCAGCCCTTCAGACAGCCGGTGAGTTCAGTAAAGCCTGATACACACATCCTGATGCTAGCATTTGTCATATGCAGCATTTTTGCTCACACAGCGAACACATACAGTTTGGCTTCCACTAATAAGCCACTAATTAGGGAAGCAATGCAAATGTGATGCTTAAATGACAGTTTACACTTAAAAGCAAGACTCTAGACTATACGATTTGCATACACCTGTTATTATGATAATTATTATGCAGTATATTCTTCCCATATTGGCACTGTTTTAACTCTACTCTAATTACCTGAATCTTCAGAGTTTCCTCAATCGGCGTTTGAAGGGCTCCATCAAGAGGGCCAAAAGTCAGCCCAAACTGGACCGGACGAGCAGCTTCAGACAGATGATTTTACCCCGTTTTCGTAGTGCTGACCAAGAGAGGTAAGTAACCTTTTTTATAAAGCATTCATATAATTGCAGGTGATATCATCCATTCAGCCTGTAGTTGCATTTATTTCTAAATTCGGTGTCATGGGGGTTTGGAGTCTGTCCCAGCATGTTTTGGGCAAAAGCCAGCACAGGTTGCCAGTTTATGACAGGGGTAACAAATATATTCCTTCCTCCTAGTGATTTAGTATCTGCAATTACAAAAAATATTAATCATGTCAAATCAAGTCATGTCATGAGCTCAAAATTTCTGATATGAAAATTGTCTATAATCAGGAGTCATAAGGTCATCTTAATACCCATATTGTTAAAGTTTATGTTGTGTCGAGATCATGCAATTATTATATGATCGTGGCAAAGCATTTAAATGATTAAACCATGGATTTGTGTTCCTTTGGATCATGTTTTTGGACTGTGAGAGGAAGAATCCAGATGAAACTAACACAAATTCAGGGAGAATATGCTCCTTGCATATAAAGGATTTTTTTGGTGTTGGTATGTTTGCTTTTATTTGATAGCTGACAGTGATTGGCAGGTTATGTGGAGAGAGAGAGAGAGAGAAGGCGGCATGATTTGCAGCAAACCTTCCCAGCTGGAATCAAATCAGGGAAATTGTGGTTGTATGGTATGCATTTTAACGACCAGGACGCCACCCCACAATCCACAGTTCTGCCCTACAGCCATCACATAGAAGACACATGCAGTACATGTAACTGAAACAAGCCTAGATCGGGGAAAGCTTTGAGATCACGGCACAAACTCAGCCATCAAGAGTCATATCTGTTCCTGCTTGGATGGCTGATGTGCTGCTTTGTGGGCTGAGTGTTATTTTAGTGAGTTAGCTGTGACTACTTTATGCTGAATTGCTTCTGCATGGAAACCGGTCACCCTTGTTGCTGAAGGCTACATTACTTGTCGAGCTGCAGCCAGAACATCGCTAACCCCAATTCCTTCAAGGTTGCCCGTTATAATAAGACGAGCTGATTGTACGCTGTAATTATAGTGTATAGTGGAGTTTGTGTAATTATGGTGCACTAAAGCAGAATGATGCCGTTGCTATTGAATGAACTGATAATGGTTTTGACAATTTTTATGTTCTAATTGTAAGAGTTGTCTTTTTTTATATCATGTATTTTTCGCCTCACATGTAGCTCTAATGAAGTCGGTCTCAGTTAGCTGAGCTGTCAGTCCCATACTGTGGTTAATACTGAAATATAGTGACAAATATTTCAAGTATGGATCATTTCAAAGAAGAAACATCACATTCTTCCCCTTAAAAATAAAAAGTTGAATTCAGTATGAAAACAACCTCTTGCTCATTTTCAATAACAACATAAAGAAACTGACTAAAGAGGATCTTGGGAAATGAGGTAATGTAGTAATGTAGTAAAATGTAGTCAAATCTAATGTGCCACAGTACACCAGGGTGTTGAGCAAAAGTTGCAATGTCTGGCTTTAATTATTGGCTTGCCAATAAATTTGGTAGATGTTCATGGTCCAGAGATGAGAGCATTAGCAGGTCAGATTTTGCACTTGTTCAACACTCAAAACCAATTAATTCCTATCAGATTCAGCTGTACTTGAAGATTATAGCTCAGATAGCATGTTAAACATTATAATTTGTATTATCCTAAAGAAATATGCTTTTTAATGACCTCCTCAAAGAAACAAATCTACACCACTCTTGTAAGTGCCAACTCTGTTTTTATGAGGCTGAAGCACAACATGGATCAATCTTAGACTGCCAGCGGTGCTCTGAGCAGCCGAAACGACCCTCTTCACTCAAACTGTGGCTCCTTATCAACCATTCTGACCAAAGCAAAGCCCTGCTGAATGAGGCACGTTGCCTTCAGTGATACCGTCACAGATGGCTTGAGCTTGTGCTTTCTCCAGAGCTTTTAACGCAGCGACTGAAGTTATTCATTGCAGTGATATTAATAGTAACATTACAAAACAATTTATCTCATCATTACTGTCATGACATTAAAAAGATAAATGCTGGTTAGTCAAGTTCATTTCATGTCTGCATAACAGGAGCATAATTATACACACATCATATGTAGGTGCAAGGCTGGAAAACGGTGTCTATTAAAAAAATCATTACTTACATACTGACTCCAAACTACAAATGTGTTTAAATAAGTACAAACTCTTGGAGACTAGTGTGTTTTTGATTGAGCATTCATTGTTTTGGAATGATTTATCAGCCTTAAGTGGGACTCTTTTCATTGATGCACAAAAGGAAAATTCTTATGGAGGTTATTTAAAAAATCTATACGTACATTCAAATATCTGTAGGAAGTTCTAGTAGAATTGCTACATTTATCATGTCAGTGTAATTTCTATAATTCAATCGTGTCAGGGTGCAATAGCCTGCAACACTGGAGGCTCTCACGACTGCTTTTTCTTGTTTTGTTTTCTGACATGAGGTCACATCCCAAAGGAAATCTGTCTCGCACTGTGATCAAAATTGTATGCAGTACTCCAGTCACAGAGCACATGTGGGAAAAGTATGAAGATGTAGAGAGGGAGAGGCAGAAAGTAAATATGTAATGCTGACAGTACATTTTCCTCCAGCCATGGGAGATGCATAATATACATTTTTAGGGCAGGTGTGGATGTCCGATGTGCAGTAATGTGTTTTAAAAAAATCCTTTCTGCTGTAATGCAGTGCAGGTAAAACAAATCATATGCTAACCTAAGTGGTACTGTGGAGGAGGTGGGGGGGAAGCTTAATAGCGTTGGGGGTAAGAGTAGCTTTCTGCCCCAGTCAGTGTGATTTCCCCACTGCTTTCACAGCCGGCTTTAAGTTCTGCCCACACAGGCTTAATTCACTCAAGTTGACTTTGCTATAAACCCTCGGCTATCCAACTTCACACTCAAGCTTTCCAACGCAGCTGCTCTACACTCTGCTGCCAAGTTGGTTTACCAAAGCAGTTTTCATGTACTGCGTTCTGCAATGGCACTGTAAACCATTCACTGCACCTCTGACCGATATTAAAAAAACCGGCCTTAATGGAGTGCGTCTCATTTCTTGCATAATTATTATGTGTTTCTGTAAAGCTTCAAATCTCTTCTTTTCTCTTTTTCCCCACCTCTTATGTTCAAAGCCAGTGTTTACAATACATTATGCTAGCTCCAGCTTTTAACTGCACAAAAACTCCACATTTTCAGTTCACTGTTTATACAACCCAGTTTAGAAAAGAAGAGTTCAACATTTTTTGGGGGAATATACTCCCTTTCTCGCTGAGGGTTAGATGAGAAGATTGACATCTCTCCTGACTTGAGATGATAACACACAGAGAAGCTGCAGGTTTAATTTGGTTTGCCTCCTTTTCCCACAACTCTGAAGTAAAATGTTTTCCTCGCTACATTTCTTTTCTACTGACCTTGCTTCACCTGATAGAGCCCTTGCTCCACCACCACATCTTCTTTCCTTCACAGAGCTGCCCTCCTCTAAAGGTCCCCCTATGATCAGCCATAATAATCCTTTCGTTTTTAGAACTGAACTACAGTATTCCTGCAGGCTGCTTCTCTTTCTTTTTTCACCCCATTTTCACAGTGGGCTCAGCTCACATTTACTTTTTAACATTCTTGCGTAGCTATTGGAAATGATAAGAACTGCCTTTCCAGACAACAACACAAACTGAGACACTGTGGGTTATTTCCATGCAGCTAACAAATGACTCACATGCAGCTGAGGGTAACATGAGCCCAGAGGACAGCAGACTAGACTAGAACTAGAACTGGAAATCTGGTAGTCTTGAATTTTCCATGAAACTCATTATAAGACGATCAGATCTCTAAAATTCATGTAGAGATTGCATGAGTGACACACAAGGATCTCTGAGCTGCAGTGACTCATTTTGTGTCATATAAAAATTGTTATGGATAATTATGATCAATATATATATATATATATAACTATGCCTGAGATTTAAAAGTGAATACATCTCCTCTTATTCTTCTTCTTCTTCTTCTCTCAACCAGGACACGCTTGATGCAGAGTTTCAAAGAATCCCACTCCCACGAATCCCTACTTTCTCCCAGCAGTGCTGCAGAGGCATTGGACCTAGTTTTGGATGAAGATGCCATAATCAAACCTGTCCATTCTAGTATTTTAGGACAAGAGTACTGCTTTGAGGTGTTTACAGTATTTACAACCTGTTCATTGTCCCTGCCTCCTTTTGTATAACCAACAAATCCATTTTAGTTTGATAAAATGTTCCCAACATGTTGAGATTTCAGGGGTCCTTTAAGCCATTTATTATAAGATAAATGAAGTGAACTAGTCATTTAGGGAATTTGAAACCTTTAGTCATTTATTCAAGTTGATGCCAAAACGTTCTCTGGTTCCAGCCTCTAAAATGTGAGGATTTGCAGTTTTTACCTTGTTAATAGCTGTAAACTGAATATCTTGGATTTTTTAATGTTGGATGGACAAAACATGGAATTTGAACATGTCATTTTTTACTACTTATAACATTGTAACCGAACCAATTAAACAGATTAATTGATGAATGCAAATAATAGTTGAGAAATATTTCTCTTACTTTCTGTGTGTAGGGATCATGTATGTACTAAAAACTGTACAATTTGTGTCTCCAGGTGACCACTAATTCAGGGACAAAATGTTTTGCCTGCCGATCAGCATCAGAGAGGGACAAATGGATTGAAAATCTGCAACGCGCTGTCAAACCTAACAAGGTAGACACCACATAGATTATTTTTTCAAATTCCTGAAAATGATAAACAATATATTGTTGAAGCTGCTGAACTGTCGTTTTATCAGACCATCCAAACCAAAGTTATAAGGCTTATAATGTCAGAACTGATGTAAATAAGGACTGTTATAATCCAGTAATAGAACTCCTCGGTCGTCTCTCAGGATAACAGCAGACGGGTGGAAAATGTGCTCAAGTTGTGGATCATTGAAGCTCGAGACCTCCCGGCTAAGAAGCGCTATTATTGTGAGCTGTGTCTGGACGACATGCTGTATGCCCGCACCACCAGCAAACCCCGAACTGACACCGTATTCTGGGGCGAGCATTTTGAATTTAACAATTTGCCTACCATTCGTAGCCTTCGTTTACACCTCTACAAGGAAACAGACAAAAAAAGACGCAAGGTAAATGAAGCATTTCAGTTCATTCGTTCATATTTATTCTGTCTTTATTGATTTATAAATACAAGTTCCAGTGACATTAAGTGCAAAATACAATTCAGATTTGTTACAGTTAAAGTTTAAATCTTGTACAGTATACATTATAAGCATTGTGGTACAAAAATTAAACACATGCTGTTATGATCGTCTCTAGGAAAAAAGCACATACCTTGGCCTTGTCAGCATCCCCATTTCCAGCATCACGGGCCGGCAGTTTGTTGAACAGTGGTACCCGGTCATACAGTCCAGCGTTTTGGCCAAAAGCGGTGGTGTCGGAAGCACAAAGGTCATCAATGCCTCGCTTCGTGTAAAGTCTCGCTACCAGACTATGAACATCCTCCCGATGGAGCTGTACAAAGAATTTGCTGAGTACACTACCAACAATTACCGAACACTGTGCGCAGTTCTGGAGCCACTGTTAAGTGTGAAAAGCAAAGAGGAGGTGGCGTTTGCTCTGGTGCACATTCTTCAAAGCACAGGGAAAACCAAGGTAAGAAAAGTGTCAGACGGTAACTTATTGCATGTTGTTTTGTCAAAGTAATTTCTGTTCCTGTCACTCAATTGTGTATTTGATTTGACTTTCTTCTGGATCTGGATTGTATGGGTCATGTTTTCTCTGCTGAACTGAAAATGCAATCTCTTCTCAGGAGTTCCTGTCTGACATGGCGATGTGTGAGGTAGATCGATTTATGGACCGTGAGCACTTGATTTTTCGAGAGAACACACTTGCTACAAAGGCTGTGGAAGAGTACCTCAAATTGATAGGTCACAGATACCTCAAGGAAGCTATAGGTAAGGCTATGTTGCTGACACCAAATGATATTTCCTGAAGGGAGTATCTGACACTCGCAGTAAGTCAACCGTTGCAAAAATTAATGGTTAAATGCAATTTTTTTCTTCTGTTCTCTTGTTCAATGAAAGCAAATAGTTTTTAAATGAATGGATGGCAGCATATGAGAGATCTGTTACTCACGCAAAAGTTAAAGTTGGCTAAGTTTAACTTGTTTAAGAGTTTTCATGCACAACATCCACAATCAAACACTTGATGCAGAAAACAACAAATCAGTCATTATTAATATTTTAGTACTGTAACCACGAATCCTGTATATTTATTATTTGTGTATATTTTAGATTAGTTTTTAGGCATGCTAGAAGCTAGAGCTGCAACCATTAATCTATAAGTGGATCGGCAGATCATTAATTGGCAACTATTTTGATTGATCAATTAATTGTTTCAGTCATATCAAGCAAATATGTCCAATGTCCAAGTTCCAGCTTCTGAAATGTCACTTTTTGCTGTTTTCCTTCATCATACATGACAGTGAATTGAATATCTTATGGTTTTGGATGGTTAGTCACATAAAACAAGCAATCACACAAGAGCAAGAACACAATTGTCAAATTAATCAAAAATGAATATAACCGTTGAAGGCATGCCGGAGGCTCTAGTGTTGGATCTATCATTCTGTCTGTCTGTCGCTTGCTCAGTCAGTCGCCCACCACTTTGGTCCAGACTGAAAAATCTCATCAACTACTTGGATAGATTGACATGCAATTTTGTACACACATTAATGTTCCATTAAGGCGGAATTATCACTTTGATGATCCTCTGACTTTTCGTCTGGCGGCATCATATCATCAGAATTTTATTTAGTCCAGTACTTTGGTTTGTGACCAAATCTGCAAAACTAGTGACACCCCCATCAGCTGTACTGTATTTTGTGTTAGTACATTTTAGCATGCGCTAAACCAAGATGGTGAACAGGGTAAACATGTGCTAAACATAGGTATATTAGCTTTCTTGCATTAGCTCAAAGAGATACTGTGCCTGAGTGTAGCCTCTGCTTCTAGCATGACTATAGACTTTGTCTTACATTATGTTTTAGATGGACCAGCCATTGTTTTACAAATCATTTATTCACATTTTAGTGTATCCTAATATTTTATTATCATAATCACACAGTATCATATTCACAAAAAAGAACATTTGATTTTTACTTTTGTTCTCATCTCTTTATACAGCTGTAAAAGTTGTTTAGACCTGGACTTTTTGTATAATGATTCATGTTGGGAAACATATTGAGAATGTGATGTCTGACTTACAGGTGACTTCATTCGAGCCTTATATGAGTCTGAGGAGAACTGTGAGGTGGACCCCATGCGTGTCCCACCATCAGTGCTCGCTGACCATCAAGCCAACCTTCGCATGTGCTGCGAGCTGTTACTCTGCAAGATTATCAACTCTCTCTGGTCAGTTTTTCCACATTTGTACCTTTTAGATGAATGCATATCTGTTATAGAACATTGAATTTAGTTTTGTAACCTGATTCCAGAAAAGTAATTTTGCAAACTCAGAAATTACAAAATTCTAACATGATAATAGTGAGTTATTTTCCAGTGCTAAACTCAGTGGAAACATAAACAGGAAGTTAGAGCTTTTGAAATAGGTTGCATAAGCACATTCAACATCCATAGCAGAGTACGGTCCAGTAATTATCCATATGTTTTACTTCGCTGACCTTGGCGAATTCCTGCTGCATTTTATCTTCCACTTCTCTGTGACAGTGGGTAATAAAATCAAGTTCTTGTTTCAGCATATTTCCCCGGGAGCTGAAGGAAGTTTTTGCCTCATGGAGAGCCAGATGTGCTGAGCGTGGAAGAGAAGATCTTGCTGACAGCCTCATCAGCTCCTCCCTGTTTCTTCGCTTCATGTGCCCAGCCATCATGTCCCCCTCCCTGTTCAACCTAATGCAGGAGTACCCCGCAGAACGCACTTCCCGCACGCTCACGCTCATCGCCAAGGTGATGCAGAACCTGGCCAGTTTCAGCAAGTGAGTGTCTGCCATCGCCTGTCCTCTGACACAACATTCATTTGATTCAGTTCATTTTTAGATTTGCAGACGGTGGCGCTTCTGCTAGGTGGGTTGCATGTCACAGGGTAACATCACAGAAATAGAGGCTTGCGGTTTTGACACTGAGGGTATAAACTGTTACTCACCCACAGTGAGCTGCAAGCCTTTTAGCTGCTCTGACTTTCGCTTTGCACTTTTTCCCTACTTCAAAAAAAAATATTAACAAAATTCTGCTGGCTTAAATAAGCACCTATAATTAAGACATCAACAGCTGTGAGTGGTTTGTGGTGAGTACAAAAAACACTCCAATGATCACACATGTAATAGTTTAGAGCGAGTACATTTACATGCACACTGGTATCCTAGTTATAATTGGGTTTTTGGAGTATCCTGGCCATGTTTTTCAGCATGGAAACATCATATTCATCATAGTTTCAGAACGCAGGACAAGCCCTTACCCTGGTTTCGACCTGCATACACTAGTTGGAGTATTCGATAGAAAGCAGTATACTGTGGCATTTAAACACCTTATCCAAGTTTCTTATCATTCTCTGCCATGTTCGTACATTTGGATGCATCCTCAACACAAGTTGCATAGTAGTTAGGAAGATAAATAGTGTAATTATGGTCTAAATGCTAGAATGAAATTTAAAGTCTGACAGTGAATGTTTATTGTTGCTCTCATCTTCCTTTACAAATGATTAAATGCAGAAGCTATATCCAGCAGTTAGATAATAAAAGCAGCAGTTTTCAGTTCAGGCAGCCAAAAATAATAATGATGGTAATCTTTGAGGTAACTCAGTCAGAACAGAAACAACAGATTTGGAGGATGTGGAACAGAGATACATCTGCACCGACACAGACAATCAGAAACCTGGTTACTGTTAGCATAATTTAAAGAGGCATATGAATATCCAGGTTTGTCATTGTTTCATGTAAACATTGCATCCCAAATATGATCGAAACTGAAATATTTATGCATGTAAACATACCCACTGATGTTACATTGTTTTATACTCAGTTAATTTGTGCAGAACATTGTAAACCGAACAATAAAAATGACAATCACTTCAACGTTATGACATTTAACACGAGATTTTATTTGACTCATCTCCCATATGTGAACTTTCAACATCCAGTCCATCCACTAACACAATGTACTGTGTGTTGCCATCCTTTCCTCTTAACGTCATAATGTATCTATACACTCGGCAGGTTTGGACCCAAGGAAGAATATATGTATTTCATGAACGAGTTCTTGGAGATGGAGTGGGGCTCCATGCAGCAGTTCCTCTATGAGATTTCCAACATGGACACTGGAGGAAACGCTGGAGGCTTTGAGGGCTACATCGACCTCGGCAGAGAGTTGTCCATGCTTCACAGTTTACTGTGGGAAGTTATGGGACAGCTTAGCAAGGTAGGTGGAACACGATGATGAATAGCTCTCTTCCTCTTAGAGCTGGGAAAAAAGTTTTCAGTTTCTGCCAAACTAAAGGTATGAATATTGTTTGAACTCTTAACAAATGTGGAATAACTTCTTAAATATTTAACTCTAATGCTTGCTCTGTTAATTCAGTGAAATTATTCTGTAGATGTACCATAAAGAAGGTTATAAATACTTTACTCTCATTCTGAATATTGTCTCACAGGTTGATTAATGTGAGATTATATGCTGGTTTATGTGCTTTTTATTGCTTTATTCAGTATTTCATAAGTGACATTTGAGTTTTATGAATGAATAAATGAGTAGGATATAACAGAAGTTCCCAATCCCTGGTGCGCAGACCAGCACTTGGCCACAGAAATTGGCTGCAAAGAAAAGATATGATTCATCAAACACAGAATAATAATGAAAAATTGAATAATACATTAATAACAATAACAAGTAATTACCTTAAACTGAGGAGTCTGACTGTGCTGCAGCTCTCCTTAATCATTTGAACCTTCAATTTGACCTTTATTTAGATCATGGTTGAATAAAAATGCTCAATAAAACAATCTACAGTGCAAAATAATTTTGGGAACTCCTGGTATACGACATAAGAAGCTTGGATTCCTTGATTTTTAAAACCGTTCCATGCTGTAGGACGCTATTCTCAAACTCGGACCCCTACCACGGCTGCTGAATGACATCAGTGTCGCCCTGAGGAACCCGCAGCTCCACATGCCTACAAATCACCAGCCAGACCGACCGAAGGACAGACTCTTCTCCCGACCGTCTTTCAACCGTCTCATGTCCTCCGACTTCCAAAGCCTTATGATGCGCGACTTAAACAGGTATCTCGTCATTGTTTCTGTTTCTTTTAAAATATTTTTGTTGTCAATTTTACACGTGAAATTGGATTCGTATGTCCTTTGATAGATTATGGACTGTGCACCGCAATGTTAATGGTTTTACACTTAAACACAGCGTTCATTATCAAGACAATGTCAATGGGCATAATTGCAAATATGCATCTGTTTCACATAAAGAACGCAGCTTCACATGGATGTAATTAACAGTAAAGCACAGAATACACAATAAATGAGAATTCAGTAGCTCAAAACATAACACTGGTCTATTTCTAAGAACCCATAATGCTAACGCTAATGCACCTCTTAAGGCTTTTTAAGTATTTTATCAATTAGTAATTGCCAGCACCATCTGTTCCCAGAGTCTTTCACTCAGACCTCTTTCCTCTGTTTCAGTTCATCTCATCACTCTGCTATTATCAAGAGACAGTTGCTCTCATTAAAGACTAACTGTTTAAATAAGAACTCTTTACGTAACAGAAATACCAGTGGTAATATCAGAGCAGTTATTTTGTATTTGCCATTATAAGTCCGTCCCACTACCTATGCATTTGTCTGTTGGGATCAAAATCTGTAGCCATAAACACGTTCTTGAATGAGAATTATTTAAATCTGCTGCATGCAAGCATGAAAGGACAGAGATCAAATGTTTTGGGAATTCAAACAGACACAAGGAGCGACTCACCTGCCACTCCTCGTAGCTCTAACCTCAGAGGTATCAGGGCTGCGAGTGACTGACAGGCTGGCGTTATGCCTTCTCCTCACTGGGTTTTCACATGTTTTATTATGAAACAGTTCATATAATGAAACATGAGCGGTTCTTGCACACCAAAAAAATCATCATTACTGAGAAATACATAGGATCAAAAACTGGAACCAAGCAATCCTGCCACTATCAATCATTTGAACTCACTAAAAATGTTAATAAAGAAAGTATAAGATTAACAGTGTGTGACATTTCCTGGTTTCTTCTGTCTTTATTATTGGCTACCAAACCAATCGATTTATTTTTATAATTTGGAATTGAATCCATAAAACTTGCCTGCTACAGCTTCAAACACTACATTTACTGACCATATAATTGATCAGTTGATAAAATAAATAAATAGTAGGTACGACGTTACGACAAATTAAATGGGAAAATAAAATAAATAAGATATTTCAGGAGCAAATTGTAAAGTCTCTTTCTGTTGCGTACCTGTAGTTCGATAGACATCTCTCGCCTACCTTCCCCTACGACTGGAGTATCAGCCGTCGAATCCCTCTCATCTAACCTGAACATGAGGCGTCACGCAGAACGAGACCTCCGCTCATCACGGGAAGTTTTCTACGTGACCCGCCCGCCTCTGGCTCGATCCAGCCCCGCATACTGCACCAGCAGCTCTGACATCACCGAACCTGATCCAAAGGTATGTAACTGTCCGAAGGTAACTGTTCATTTTCTCACTGGTTCTGTGTTTCTGATTAATGTCTTAATTCTGTAGCTCAGACCTCAGGTGTCAGTATATATGATGTGACATATTATAAATGTAAAGTACTAACACATACATCAGAAAATTACGTAATCTGGGAGGTGAAATCATGCGACTGTGGTTGACTTGTGGTGGATGCTTAAATTTGACTGCACTGCTTGGAGTTACTAATTTTATCATTGATGAGGACATTTCAGGCATTGATTGTCAGTTCAATAACAAGAAGATTTCCTTTGAGAATGGATTATTATTATTTATTATTATTATGATTAAACTTCACATCATAATAAAAGGTTTGCATCTATTTCTGATCCTGACTTTCCAGTGTCATCTCACTCCTGTTTTTTCCATGTACTGATCTTAGAAACCTCGACAACACAGACATTTTAAATTTAGGCAAGGCAAGTTTATTTGTAAAGCACCTTTCAAAAACAATGCAATTCAAAGTAATAAAAAGACATTAGGATAAGATGAAAAAGAATCACAAGGCAATAAAAAAACCCAGCAGGATTTAAAATATGAAAATAAATGATTTCTCAAAGTATGTGTTTTTATTCACCATTTTCCTTTTGTTGTGAAGAATGTTTTCATATATAGTTGTCCATCAGTTGCAGTTAATAATAATAATGATATGATGAATGTTTTGTTTATGTTGTGTCTCTCAGGTCCACAGTGTGAATAAAAGTGTGTCCATGATGGACCTTCAGGACTCCCGCATGAACAGCATTTCCAATCTAAACTCTGTGGGAGACATGCTCACTTCCTCTCAAGCCTCCATCGCTGGCCTGGGCCACAGTTTCGGAAACCTCGGCGGCCCTCTTCGCATGGGAGGGCATATGCCAACAGGCTCATCGGGCTCCGGTTTGAGGCTGAGCCAGATGGGCCACATAGGAGGGCCCACCGAATCCATCTCTCAACAGCAGCAGCAGGCAGCAGCAGCCATGCACTTCCCCCTGTCTTTCCAGAACCCGCTATTCCATATGGCTGCCCAGAACTCCCCAGCTCAGGCCCAGCCTCCTCCCCCTCCTCTCCTCCTGGCCCCCGAGCCCGAGAATGGCCACCATGACTATGCACCCGCCTTTGGCAACAGTGCTTTCTCCCGCAGCGAGGACTTGTCCGCCCTGCGGTCACAGAGCAGTCTGGTGCAGCCCAGCATTGTCCACTCACACAGTTACAGTGATGATTTCACCCGGCAGAATCAGAGCAATGACTACGCCTGGCACCAGCTGTCACTGCAGGTGCAGGTACGAATCTCTCACTTATATTCACACTTCAATTATCATAGACAGTTTTAATGATATGCAACAATACTTTCTTTTGATTGACATTTTAAAAATCAAGATAGACAGAGATGTAATGTATAACATAATAATATAATATATAATAACTGCAATATACAGTAGTTTTATCATTTATCGATGCAGGGGGCTTCCATAGTGCAAATGAATTATTTTTAACATTAATTAATCAATGTTCTATTAAAATCTATAATTTGGGGTTTTGTTAAAATTTGTAGACACAGCTGTGAAATGTTGCACCAACACCTCCCATAACTCTTATATTTATAACTCCTTATTTGATGGGTAAAGAAGTAACTGAAACAGTAATAGTGGATTTGTAACCAACAGACTGCATAATGATCATTCAACCTATAAATATTGTTGAGTGTAAAGTATGTAGTGTAAGAGTGTACAACCTACAAGAGACCACTTCAGTCTGGATAGAAATAGATCTTCATATTTATACTGTGCTGCAGCTGAAAAGCCAAAATGGTATTCTATTTTAAAGAGCACCACTAGATGGAGAACTTGTTAATTCATCCATAAAAACAACATTCAGACTGACATTCAGTTTAGATGTTTATTCTGTTTTGTTCATGGTTGCGGTTGCAGTGATCTCCAGTGTGTCATTTAAAATAATTCAGTTCACACTCTGAATCTTCCAATTGGACGGACTCTTGTGTGTTAAGTGCTTGAGACTGGCCTGCTGTTGGTTGCTTGTCTATCAGGCCTGTTAATGTATAGGATGTTGTTCCTTGGTAATAAATGTGTTGCTCTATAAGAGTAAAAATTAGAAGTTATAGAGGTAGTATTTAAGGGTCACTTTAATTGGTATTATACAATGCATATACAATGCATATATTCATGCTTCACACACACGGGCAATGTATTTACAAATATTAATATTTGAAATAAGAACATAATAAAACAATCAATTTGGGAGTCAAGTCAAAGTATTTGGGAAAAAAATATTATATACAGCTAGGAATGTACAGGTACATACATCCATGCAATATTTACAAAAGATATATATTAAGGGTACAAAAGAACGTTGTGGTAGTGGGAGTACAGGTAGTGCAAAGGTAATGATATGTACAGTAATATGCACAAGATGCTACAGTTCACAGTGTGATTTACTAGCTAATGGGCCCCTATAGACAGCGCAGTCCTTTTTTCAGGTTTTTTAACAACATACTACACAGGGCTAAGAAACCAACCAGTGATATTCCTATGCTAGAATATTACTTTTGCTGTGTGATCATTTAAATTTAAATTCAAGGCATTTAGTGTGACATATGCAACATGTAAGAATAAACATGAATCAGCATGTTAAGAGTAAAGCTGCAAATATTTTTTCAGCACTTAAGCAATCATTCAAACTCAATAAAAACACATCGTTACTACTGCTTACTGATCTACCAATGCTGTGATGACAACATTAAGAGTCAGCTTACTTTTTCTCAGTTTTGTTAAATAAAGAGCTGAATTGTTTTGGCCCATTTAAAAAAAAAGAAGAAGAAAGAAGCAAAACCAAATCGCCCACTATGTTTTTAGCCTATTAATTTATTCTTAGTTTTATTTTTACCTCTAAATTGAGCAACAAAAATGTCTGCATGAATTTGCCGACTTTATATTAGCCCTGGCAGTCCATCAGATCCTGCTTATCCTTTTGTTTTCGCAGTGTTTACACTGTCATGTCACTTCATCATGTCGCAGAACAAAGCTTTGATTCAAACTAAATACTGTAGGAAATATTTACAAAACTAGCCTCTCTTGAGCAGCAGAAAATGCTAATTTAACACTCACATAAGAGCGCTATTTAGGGGCACTTGTTCAGCCCCAGACAACACACTGAAGCAGGTTCATTCACTCATCTCCTCTGCTGAACTGTGTAGGGTGCTTGACATCTATCGTTCTGCATGTCCTTGTTTCAATAGGTCTGAAAAACTAAACTAAAAAGTGTCATAGCTACAGATACTTTAACCCTCAGTATGCTGCAGATCAGCTCTGGATCTCCTGGATAAAGGTGTTTGATAGATATACAATTAGCATGTTCTCAAACTTAGTTTAAACATCTTAACACACTTCATAACTTCATTTGAACTGTCATTTGTTTGATGGAGTTCAGCAGGATTCTTGCACATGGTCGACTGACTTTTAATGAAACAGAAGTATCAAATGACCCTTTGGCTGTGGCTCGATGGTGTATTTTGGCTGCTAATCTGTCACAATGATGAATTTACTACAGTGTGTCTGTGTTAAAATTACAGTGTTTAATGATACTGTCTTTGAGATATTTCTGTCTGCTACGTGGGCCTTAATGGAACAAACATCATGAGCCTCCTATCTATCAATACAGATGGTGTTGTTAGGACATTGCTTTATGAATAAATATCTATCCATCTATCTTTCTATTTGTCATCCAGCCATCATTCATATTGGGTTGAAGAGCAACAAAGTCAAACTGCAAAGAGTGGTTTTCAGTTGATATTTGCCTTATTTTCTTGACTTTTTCCTTTCCTCTCCTCTCAGGAGTCTCTCCAGCAGCAGCACCTGATGGGAGTCACCTCTCAGACAGCCACTGGTACGGGGACCCCCGCCTCTTTGGCCACACCTCCCACTACAGTTCATCATGTCCGCCAGTCATCCATAGCCCCGCCAGGTCACCTCAAGTCACAGCGGTCCATTAACACTCCAGCCACCGCCACACCTCCAAAGGTACGCCCCCAGAGCCGGAACCTCCTCCTCGACTCTTCAGAGACCAATTTCAGCGGCAGTCAGCCAAAGTCGCGCCAAACTCAGCAGCATCCGCAACACCAACACCAACACCAACAACAACACCAACACCAACAACAACAACAACACCACCACCAACAACAACAACAACAACAACAACAACAACAACACCAACAACAACAACAACAACTACAACAACAACTACAACAACAACAACAACTACAACAGCAGCAGCAACAGCAACAGCAGACGCAGCAGCAACAACAGGAGACGCAGTTGTCTGTGACTGATAGTCCGGCACCCGGGCTCCCGTACCAGACGAGCTCCGCCAAAGAGAACCAGGGTCCGTCAGCAGCCGCTGAGGAGTCAACAGACACGCCAACGAAAAGCACCAAGAAGCCTCAATCGACTCAACTGCAGCCTCCACAGCAGCACCTGCTCAAGCCAGTTGCCAATAAACAGGTCAATGAAATTTCAAAGATTTTTTTATTTTTTTTGCACAGAAAAAAATATTTATAACAGTATCTATAGGTAAAAGATTCTTCAGTTGTTCAGTTGATACAATATACCATGGTATAGAAATGTTTTAAATTTAAACCAAATTTTGAAAGACTAATATGTTTAAGTGACAGCTGCAATGATTAATTGATTAGTCAATCAATGGTACGTTAATTGGCAACTGTCTGCCAACCATTTGTCATTTTTCAATCAAAAATACAAACAATTGATGGTTCCAGCTCCTAAAATGTGCCAATTTACTGTTTTTTCTTGTCTTAACACTGTTACAAATTTAATATGTTTGTGTTTTGGACTTTTTGTCGGATAAAATACATCATATGATTTGCCTTGGTAAACTCTTTTTTTGAAGTTTTGCGTCTTATAAATGAAATGATTAATTGAGAAACTAATCAGCAGATTAAATATGACATTAATTGGTATTTTCAGCTCTAGTTTAAGTCCTTAACTGAAGCCTAGTTAATGACGCATCTTCTGGATTAATTATGGGGCTCTTAGATGTTTAAGTGTATTATGTCTCAGTTCAGTAAAAATGAATTATCAGGGATTTTTACATCAAAATATTAATTAAAAGCTTGACTGGCCTGTGCTCTTGTTTCAGGGTTCTACCTTGAACACCCCGGGCGCCAATGAACGGACGGTTGCCTGGGTGTCCAACATGCCACATCTCTCTGCTGACATTGAGAGCCTGCGGCCGGACCGTGAGGGTCAACTGAAAGAGTACTCCAAGAGCATGGATGAGTCACGACTAGAGAGGGTGAGCACATTCATTTTTCTACATATCTTTAAAAAGGAAATTGACTCCCTTCCTTTGACTTCTTATGATTAACCAGCAGGTTAAAATATGTAACATCATTTTTGCCAGACCATTAATAAGGTAAGGTAGTTTCAGGCAAAAGTATCAAACTGTAGTGTGTGTATGCATGATTGTATGAATGCTTTAAAATACACTACTCACAAAAAGTTAGGGATATCTGGTTTTCGAGTGAAATTTATGGAAAAGTTCACGCTACAGTGGTATTATATCACGAAAGTAGGGCATTTAAGTAGAAGCATGCAATGGTGATTTCCTCATGGGAAACAATTTATTGAAATAAAAGCCAACAAGAGTGGTGGGTATACCACAACAAACTCAATAACTTGTCATGTGCCCTTGCGCATCAATTACACCTTGACAACGACGTGTCATGCTGTCTACAAGTCGACTTATTGTCTGCTGAGGCATGGCATCCCACTTTTCTTGAAGGGCGGCCCTCAGGTCATTGAGGCTCTGGGGTACAGAGTTACGAGCCTCAATGCGGCGACTCAGCTGATTCCATAGGTTTTCTATGGGATTCAGGTCTGGAGAAAGTGCAGGCCCCTCCATTTGAGGTACCCCAGTCTCCAGCAGCCGTTCCCTAATGATCCTCAATGAGCTGGAGCATTGTCGTCCATGAAGATGAAATTAGGCCTGTGTTGTTCATGCAGGGGCACAATGACTGGATTAATGATGTTATTCAGGTAGTATGGGCTTGTCACTGTACCATTCACAAAGTGCAGGACAGTTCTGTATTGACTAGACACACCTGCCCACACTGTAACACCACCACCACCAAAGGCTCGTCTGGTGACAACAGTGGCTGATGCATAGCGCTCTCCTTGAAGTCTCCAACATCGTTGGCGGCCATCATTTCTGCTCAACGTGAATCGACTTTCATCAGAGAACAGCACTGAGGCCCACTGGTCCCTCATCCAGCGTAAATGCTCCCTGGCCCATGCAAGACGATGACGCCTGTGTTGTCAGGTACCTAGCACGCAGACCACGCTGATGTAAACGGATTCGAATGGTCTGACGTGACACTTAGGTGCCTCTCACCTCCCTTCAGTGTGCCTGGAGTTGAGTGGCATTCATCATCCGTTTCTGCAGGGCACAGTTCACAAGGAAGCGGTCATCAGTGTGGGATGTGGCCAATGGACGTCCACTTCTATGTCTTTCTGTGACTCTTCCAGTCTCTCTGTATCTCTGTTGCAACCTGCTGATGACACTCTGTGACACTCTAAGCTCAGTGGCCACTTCCGTCTGAGAACATCCTGTTTGAATCCTCGCAATGGCGAGGTACTGTTGATCAATTGTTAGGTGTCGTCTTGGTCTCATGATGTCAAAATGTGAACAGCATGAGGAGGAGGACTGTTAATACCAATTCTAATTGAACCAGGAAATGTATTGGTCGATTCATGGATCAAACACCTGTTAATGTGTGAATTTTGCCGGAAAGCTCCTTGTTAGAGAACAGCTAGTTGTGCAGAAAGTACTGAAACATTGAACTATTGGACATGTGCATTCAAAAGTTTAGAGAAGGTCACATTAAGTTCACCTGTAAAGGTTATAGTGGATTTTAGGTTCATCCTGAAATTTCACCTGAAAGCCGAATATCCCTGACTTTTTGTGAGTAGTGTATATATGACACCACTTAAAGTGAAAGCAGAGATGAATGTGATTTATAGGAATTAGCAGCCTTGTAGGGTAAGAATCAAAGATTATATTTCTCTTTCTTGAAGCATCTGGTTACAGTCACAATGTTTTCTGATCAGCTAATTTTTGATATCCAGTGGAGCATGTTGGCAGCTAAATATGGCAACGAGAAGAAACTGTAATTGTTTAGTAAACTGTACATAAGAATCATGTCTATCAAACTGGACATGTTGATTTGAGTGATTTCATTTTGTTATCACTGACTGAAACCCAAATACTGAGTTTCATTTAAGAAATTGGGGATCAATTGATATTGTCTAAGAACCAAAGTGTAGACCACTGCTCATAGGATCCTGACCTCATTATTAGGCTGAAAGAACATGTGAAGTACATGTAGGAATGGCCTATAACAAAAGGTTGTTTTGGAAAATGATAGCAGGTTTGCCAAAAGTCATGGATTACTTTTTATTTTATATTTTCCCTACCGGAGAAATAGTATTCTGGCTTTGCAAAGTCAGATCAAAGCAATGAATGCACTTTAAATAAGTAGATGCTCGTCAGCTCCTACAGTGTCCCTGGCAGAAGAGAAGACGACACACGCAGGTCCCTTAAACTTCTTTATTAACATTACAACACTCACACACAAACCCAACATTCAATGTGAGTGGTGAATCATCGGCTGCCTATATTCCAAATGTATCTAACATTTCGGTCATGCTGTACATGTAAAATATACGTTAAGCAGACAAACACTTTAAACCAAATGCCAACCACTTCAAGAGGAAAAACATCTTCAACTGATTGTCGTTACTGATTACATGACCAGCAGTGAGTTGACATTTTGTCATATTGTGATTATATATCACAGCTTTAACAGAATCATACATGAGTTAGATATTAAGTGTGCATTTTCTATGCTGAATAACACTCTTTCCTATATCAGAAAAGGATTCCTTTGCAGCGGTTATTGCACACATTTACATCTAGCACAATTCCACGTCCACATTTCCTCCTTTTGCTGCTAAGCATAAAAACAGTTGAGCTACAAAGTTGCGTCTATATTGATAAAATCACTCATCATTCAGGAATATTGCTGAACGCCATGGACGACACCCATGATGTCACTTTATGTCATTCATCTTTCAGGTAAGAGAGTATGAGGAAGAAATACATTCCTTGAAGGAGCGACTGAAGATGTCTCATCGCAAGCTTGAAGAATACGAGCAGAGACTTATGTCGCAGGAACAGCAGACGAGCAAGATCCTGCAGCAGTATCAGAACCGCCTGGACGACAGCGAGCGCCGCCTGAAGCAGCAGCAGGTGGAGAAGGACTCTCAAATCAAAGGCATCATCAACAGGTGATTAGTGTTTGGGCTGAACTGGAGCTGGCAGACAGGAGGCTGTTACTGCTTTGTGTTTACTATCGCATCAAACACATCACATAAAATGTATTCAGTACAATCACAACTTATTTACTGCTGAGTTGCTACTCAGTTATGATAATAAGTTAGTTATATAGTTATTAATAAAACTAACTTCATTAGAGATAAAATACATTGTTTTTTTTGTTTTTTAAAATGTATCCCCTATATTGTGTTGTGATATCAAACTGTGTGATGGAGTGTGTGGAAACACATAAATACACACAGCTACTGCTACTACTGCTCACATTTATGTGACCTGGTCAGGATTTGGCAATTCACTGTATACCATCATCAACAGCATGGTGAATGTCATTGTCAATTAATGCACATGCATCATTTGATGCTCTGTTATCTTTGCCGTGGCTTGAAAGTGTAACAAGTCATTGATTGCACCCCGAAAACCAATTATCTAAGTGCTACAACAAAACAATACATAATAAACACATCAGGAGGAAAAGATTAAAAGTGGTGGCCAGCTTGTGCAGCTTCTCAGATATTTGCTCCATTTAGAGAAATGTTTTTAGGTCTATTGTAAAAGTACCCAAAACATCTGTGCTTGGTGAAGGAAGTATGAAATGTCATTCTTCACTAAACTGTAAAAAAAAAAAAAAAAGTCATCCACTAAAATACAAGTTGCATGACGTCATATGTATTTGAATGTAAAGGAATATCTCCGCATTTTTGGGAAATATGCATTGTCACTCTCATGTCTGTGCATTCAATATGGAGCTAGAGTTGGGAAGTAATTAGCCTAGATTAGCATAAAGACTAGAAACAGGAGGGAAACAGCTAGCCTGGCACTCTCCAAAGTTTAAATCATTCAGATATCTCGGATAACTCTCTCTAAAACCACAAAATTTAGTTTTTACGTTTTTGTTTCTGGACAGAATGAATAAATGAGGAAGAGCCAGGGGTTTCTCCCTGCTTCCAATCTTTGTGCTAAACTAGGCTAACCACATCCCGACTCCAGCTTCGTACTTAGCGTATGAGAGTGTTACCAAACTTGTTCTGTAGCAATTTCCCAAAATGTTAAACCTTGTTCATTCCCATATTACTTTAAATGTTGCTCATTTAAATATGAACAGTAATATTGAAAATCATACCCATAAGGCTTATAATAAATATAAAACACAAGTCTCAAATGTACACCCACTCATAGAGGAAATGTTTCTTGGAAGAAAGCAGGATTCCTACCGAATGAGATGTTTGTGCACCACATAATATTCCTTTATGGAAGCCATTTTGTGATTTTGTGCAGCTGGACCTCTTATCTCATTATGTAGGAAGCCTCCTTTAGTTAAACTATACATTTCCTCCAGCTACAGATACTGCAGACTCCAGAATGCACTGAAGATAGTGTCCGATTGTACTTAGAAAGATGTCAAGACCTTAATATCATCATATGGCCACATAATCCTAGAGCAAATTTGAAGAACACCGGCTTCATAATTCTATTTTTGTCAACCGGTATGTTTGTCTCTATTTCCCTGTTGTCAGACTCATGGCTGTGGAAGATGAGCTGAGGGGGGGTGCCATTCCTGATATTAAGCCTCGAATCCTCACAGACCAGGTTTGTGCCTGTGTCTACATCTTTTACCATCTCTATTTGCCAAAACAGTCTTGTCCTAAAACAGTTTGCACCATTCTTACATCACATCCAGAACATTTTTCCAAAAGTGAGCGCAGGGGAAAAGTTTACAGCTGTCATACACCTCACCTATTCTCATCATTTCAAAAGCATGTTTATGTCATATCTGAATAACATTTCACCCTTTACTGTGCATGCCTGAGGGGAGAGAGAAAAAACACAGCCCTGATCCTAAAGATCAAGAGCTGGATGGAGCTTAAGTTTGTTTCTTTGCTCTGTGAAGGAATATCAAGTCTTAAAAAGATTATTATTATACCGCAGAACACATTCGTCATCAGAAAAACCATGATTATGACTCATCAGCAGCGTCACAGTAATTCTACAGGGCTCCGCTTTGTGAATGCACCATGTGGGCTGGATTGTGACGCAGCTGAGCAGGCAGTGGCTGCCGTGTTTACGCCAAATAACTAAGAGAAACAACATATTCTGTCCTTTAAATCCACTGTCGCCATCTTTCAAGAGCCAAACAGGCAAAATTGACAATTTCAAACCTGAGACTATATTTAGAACTGTTTATCAACTGGGTTTGCTGTGAGATTGTAATTGTTTATCACCAGATTTTCTAAATAAGTATGAGAGAGTGATGAGGATAGATGTCCAACCTCTGCAACCAAATTAGTCCAGTAAAGTGGTTTCATGTTGGCAAAACAGTATTAGTTTTTGGCTCCAATTACTCTCCCAGCTATGTATGAGTAGACACTCTCACTCATAATATCGAGTATCACAGTGCTTGGAGTCCAATTAAACAAGGATAATGTACAGTCCAAGCAAGTGTTGACAAATGCTGTTTCATTAGGGTGAGACAGCCCTGTTAATCATTTTGTGCCTCAGTTCTCTCCCAAAGACAGAAAGCAGATAATTAAGATAACACGTTTAGCATTTTGGGAAACAGGTTTTATTCCTTTCTTGATAAGAGTTAATGAGAAGATTGATAAAACTCATAGATGTACAGTAAACATGTAATCTGAAGCGAGCAACCTTAAACATGGGGAAACAGCAAACCTGGCTGTGTCTAAATGTAACAAAATCAACCGACCAGCACCTCTAAAGCTCACAAATTTACACTTTAAATTATGCAATTTTGAGCGTGAACGGGCTGTGAGAAACGTCCACCAAAAGCCGATTTAAAATGACTGCTGCCACAACCCAGATCTACAAACCAACCAATCAGAATATGTCGTAACATTTCTGAAGTGCCATTTTGGTTAAAGATAAAAATGTTTAGAGTTTAGAAAAAGTTTCGAAAAAAAGACAAAAAACACACACACACACACACACACACACACACACACACACACAAACCAAAATGATGGAGGCGGAACGTTAAAGACTTTTGTAGGTTGATGACGTACTTCCGCTCATACACTTCTTCTTATATACTTTTCTCTATTTCCATCATAGCGCCACGATTAACCATACATTAATTGCACAATCTCACATGTTCAAATTGGTATCGTGTAGTCTGACACAGTGTGACATTCGATAAACGTACACTATCATTTTTGTCACTCTAATTGTGACTCATCACTTTGTATCTTATTTGTTTAAACTGTAGAAAAACTGAAGCGGGACGGTTCACCCTTTAATGCCGGCACGCACCCTGTAAAATGAAAAATTTAAAGTTATTATACTTCAAATTTTTTTACACAGATTAAACAAATACCATGTTAATTAGTGAGTTTTAGAAGTGATCATAGGCAATTTTGTTACCTTTGTACAGAGGCAGGCTAGTTGTTTCCAGTCTTTATGCTCAGCAAAACTAAGCTGTTGGCTGTAGCTTTGCATTTAACAGACAAATTTGAGTGATTTCAGTCTTCTTATGTAACCCTTGTTGAGAATGTGAATAATTGTATTTTCCAAAATGTTTGACTATTGCTTTAAACATGCACCCTCATTAAGCTGTAAATGGAGATAAGCAGTAATTTCATCTTTTTTCCCCGTTCCCTTTAATCTATCAACCAGGGCTATGGTCACCCGGGATCCTGACTGCCAATTCCAAAGTGACCAGAGTTCATGATGGTCATTCGAGTGTAAGAAGACTGATTCAGATCCTCCAACAAAACCCCATGAATAGAAGCTCTGCAGTGAATCCTGTAGGACGACTGGAGGCTTCTTCTCACAACATTCTGTAAAAAAAAAAATTTAAAAAAACTTTGCACATATTCAAATTTTGCCTGTACCAGAACTTGACAATCAATTTAGCGTGAGGACCAATGTGTGCAGTGAATCCTCTGTGCACATGTTGGCTGACAAATATAAGCCAATGCAACAACAATGGCAATACTGAACATAATGAGTTTCTTTATTTAATCGGAAGCAGTAAGAGGAGGTGTGTAAAAATCCTGGGATGAAGATGGATTCATGATTTTCCCTGCAACAAGCAGCACTTCTTCACCACTTGTAAGTGGCTGCATACAAAATGTAGAAAACATTTTTGTACAAGCACAATATCACCTCATGGTGACGCCTGTGACAAGCAACAAGTGTGTTGTTTTACCATTTGCCATCTATGATCCTCAGACGCAGGGCCCGAGCAAAGACCTATATTACTATTTGATTATGGTTTAATCATTTAGTAACATATTCTCACTGCAGATGTGTTTTCACTCACAGAGGTGGTTATCATTATGATTTTTGCATCCTTAAAAGTACAGCCATTCCATCTGAATAGATGCCAAACAAATCCTATGAGCCTATATTATAGCTGCTGTCAAAACAGACTAAAGCCTTTTGTTCGTTATATTTCCCTTTGACAGACAGTGTATAGTGAAAACTCGAAGTTAGTATATAAATATATATAAATATCAAAGCTACTAAACCTTTTTAATCATGGAAATACTTCAAAAATAGTCTGAGAAAATGTGATTTGTTCATAATAATAGTGATGATCATAATAAAGTATATATTACATTTCAAAATCAGCTATACAAAGTGCTTCATAAACAAAGAAAAAGAAAAATAGCGTGCAAATGTAAGAAAATATATTAATCAACTGATTTTATGCAGTTTCAGCGTGTGAAAATAATTGTCACGTCTTCTGTGGCTCTACAGGAGCTTAGTAAGGTCAATAACCCTGATTATGTAATAATTATGTCATCAGGGTTATCTTGGCTTGGCCTCAGAGACTACAAATTTATAACTGAAAGGCTGCGTTACTGCAGTGGAGGCACAGAGGTTGAAATACACAGGTAATCACCAGGCTAGGAATGAAAAAATGCTTTAAAAGTAGCATTATGGGAAATGTAGGAACATTTTTGGAGCTGGACTCATACAAGGGGCTAAAAGTCTGAATATGTCAATATCTGCTGCTTCGATTTTGACCATTCTTTTAAAAATGTCTGTCAAAAAGGATTACACTTTTAGACATTTTTTTAAAGGCAGAGACAGTGTTGGTCTAAAGCCAAAACTGACTGAGACAAAGCCTCAAAAGTAATTAATCAACCACAAACATTGTAAAATCAAGGCCTTCATGTCCAGCATTTTAATTGTTTATCTTTGAAGCTTTATTTTGTTTGTTGTACAGCACTTTGTAACATTGATTTTGAAAAGTGTTATATAAATAATTTTATAATAATGATGATTATAAACATCATGTGCAACTGCAAACAAATGATAATATAGCGAGTAGTGAATTACTCATCTGTTGTGTTTAATGTTTCTGAAGCATTGATGTGCAACAGTTCTGCATGTGCTTTTTAAATGCCAGGACGAGTAAGTCAGTTTGCCGTCAGATATTATACTAATGTACAAAAAAAACAACTTTTGACATGGCTTTCTTACTGAAAGACATCTTTCTTTCTTTTTTTAAAAATCCATCCTGCTGACTCTTCAGTTTTTTCAGAAGAGGGTGGCATTCAGCCTTTTCACATTATACAACATGAACGTACTTGAGAGGAATGGACAGACAAAGCTGACAAAAACAGTGGACAGACAGTGAAAACAACAGAACAATAAGGAGATTCCAAACAGGGATATGTAGTATATGTGCATAGGATATGACTGCCTTACAGTCTGTGCCGCAGGGCCCAAAGTAACAATGCCAATACAAAAAAAAACATGTAAACTTTGTATATTAAATGTCTTTTTTTTTGTAGTCAGGTGATGAATTAATAAGCAGTGTGTTGGTTAACTCTGTATGTTAGTCAGAATCATTTATATTACAAATTTCATGGTTGATATAATTTATCTTAACCTCTTGCCTTTAAAAATACATTTTCTTTCCAGATAAATATCAATGATACAAAGTTCTATGTTTATGTTACCAGAAATGTATAAAATAGCTTAATGTATATCTATTCTTATATGTAAAATGTATTCAAATCAAGGGTAGGCCTTCAGGCATGTTGAACTTGTGGTAAACTGATTCTTATATAATTAACTCTTAATGCTGCAATCCAGAAACTATTAGTGCTATGGGGATGAGAGCTTGAATAAGTTTCCAGCATAGCACATTTCTGTTCAGAGACAAAATAATACAGCAAAAAAACAGTCTTCAGATATCTCGCCTGTGTTGTGTAACCAAAATAGCAGTGGTGCTTTCAACAATACTGGATTGCAGTTTTAAGTAATCTTCTTTTAAAATACGCATTCTATTTATTTGGCCTGCATTGCAATACAGTATTTTTAAATGTAATACTGCACTTCTGTTTTCATTTTACGAGAAGCTGCAATCCATAAACGGAAAAAATGTTTTATAAAGATATAAACATATATGATATGCCCACGTGTTCTTGAAGAGTTAAACAACTTTCTCTGTCTTAGCTGCAGTGGTACAGTGTGCTACCTCTGAGATTGTGCCCTCATCTCCCTTCTCTGTTGCAGTCCGCTTTATACCACGGCCTTTATTACATTTGGCTTGAAAACCTCCATTTATTTAATATTTATAAAAAAAAAAGCTAAAAGCTAGTTTTGTTTTTAACCGCGTGCAAAGTCAGGCTTAATTTTTGGTTGCTTGTTTGTTGCTATATTAGGATTAATGGTATATAACCCTTGCCATCACAGGGCCATTTCTAAGGTTTGTCCTGTTTACTATTTAAGTGCCGTTACCATTAAAATTCACACAAATCTCCTTTTTAATGATGGGAAGAGATTGATCGTGTTCCAGGTATTCGTCAGACTCTCAGGTGTTACGAGGAACACAGAGATAACTTTTTGATATCTTTAAAGCCAAATGCACAAAAAATATCGAAACAATTTTTGGCAAGTGAGCATTAAAGCGAAAAAACGGTTCAAAGAGCACATCAGATGAGTGGTCTGTGCTGCGGCAACTACTTTGCTGTCATTTTTTTTTGGCTCCTGGCCCTCATCTCATCCATATAAATAATGGATTTTACACTTTTCTTGTATTATATGCAAGATAGAATGAGACAAAAGTTTCATTTCTTGCTCGAAACGGAAAACAAACGTGACAAACGCTCCACTGTAATAAAACTTATAAAGAAAGATTATTGAAGTAACTATTGAAGAAGTGCTTTATGTTTACAGAATCGTGACATTTTAGAGTATTTATGAACCTTTGTTGACCCAAGGGAGAATGACTGCCGCTTTGCTGCAGCTAAAGCAGGACCTAATAAATTAAATGAAATATCTTGTATATTTTGAATAAGGGTATTTAAAGTCACACAAAATATTTATGTTTCTAAAATGGATGTATAGCATTTTGGAATGAAACAAAGTTGTTGTTTTTTTTCTTGGCAGCTATTATTCTGCACAATTGATCTACTGTGTCACAGTTCAGTTAGTGGGATTTCTGACTTGAATTAGGCCTACTGGATGTAATACCTTCATTTACTTGACATTTCTTTTGAAATAAGCCATGCCCCATGGATAAGCCATACCCTCCAGTCCCCTGATGTTGTATGGTGGATGTTTAATGTTGGTAGTTTTATTTATAATGGTAGTTATTGTAGGTATGATTGCGCTTGTAATTATTATTATTATTATTATCAGTGTAAGTATACTTGATTGCTATGATTTGTTATGTTTGAACAAAGGGAATGTATTCATTTTTCAGGTGATTTTTTCCGAGTAATTTAAATAAATTAATAAATCCATAATTGATGTTTTGTTTTTTTTAAAGCACCAAAATGAGATTGTTTTGGTTTGTTTAAGCAGCTTCTTAAATTGGACTAAAAGCAGGTTACATTTGGGTTATTTAGACTTTAATTTGCATTAAATTATTTGCTAGTAAATTATTTGAAGCACAGTAATGTCCAAAGTTTTCTTTTATTGGAGATTTTTCCAAATATTTACTGTACGTATGAGTAATTTACATGATTTGTGCTAAAGGCCTAAAAGATTGGAGAATAAGAGATTGAACTAAAAAAGATGAATATGTGACCATGTGAATGCTGGAGGAATGTCTTGGGTGTATTTTCTGTCGCTAATAAAATAATGTTGCAGTTTAATAAAGCACATTTGTGAATTATGTAACAAACAGCCCAACAATGTATCTGAAACTGAAAATATTAATGAAGTTTAATATTTATGAAGTTTGCGAAGTGTCTTAATCTTACAGCAGTCAGAGTGAGCTGATAAGCATTGAAGTGATGTATTTTAACTCCCTCTTACAAATGAAGAGTTTAGATTATAAGCTTTAACATGTTACTTCAATCAATTCAATACACTGAAAAATATGCTGATATTTTCTTGGTCTGGAATGACCACTTCTAGATTATTGCAGCTAATGTTAACTTCTTATGCTACTGTTACACAACATTTAGCTATTATTCCTCCTATTCTTTAATTGTTAATTTTGGTCACAGTGGATGTTACATAGTCTGACTTTTGATCCCTGTAAGCTCAAGATTCAAGAAACTTTAGTCTGTCACATAGTAACAGAAATGTCTCTGACACAGCTCAAGACAAATGCAGACAAATGTAATAATAAAGTGGAAACACTGAAAAATATAAAAATATATAACGTTAATGTGACCCTCATCACTTCTATTTGCCTAAATACTGTTTGTGGATTGAAAGCTTGAGATTTTTTGGCCACATTGGGGCAGAAGAAACAAGTTAACTACGATTAATTTGGGGATGGGTTTCTGTCCAACTGGTGAATGTAATTCCAATATTTTTCTCTCGTTTGGCATTTTTGGTCTCTATCAACTCCTGATGGAAATATCTGTCAGTGTCAGTTTTTAGAGCTCTTCCTCTGAAAACAGCTGTGTGCTGCAGCCCAAAACACTATGAGAGCAGCGAGAGTTAACCAAAACAAACTTTACCATTACACATCATAACACAGTCATTTAAAACATAATATTAATAAAAATATCAAATATCAGTTCACCCATACCCCCTGCTGGTCATTTTTGGTGCCTTGTGTGCTATGCATTCCCTCTCAAAAGCAGAGGCAGATTATATAAAATCTCCTTTTTAATGATGGGATGAGACCCTGACCCTAACCTTTGCCTCATTTTTGCCCTATGTCTGATCCTATAAAAATGGAAAGATACCTCCACTGTGGATTCATGACTTACTTTTCTTTATTAAAGAAAATGTGTAAGGGGTACAAAAATTGTACAAATTTAAGCTTTTCCTGGTTCATATTAAAGATATTCCATTTCATTGTCATACCATCTGTCACTTTTCTTTCATCCAGAAAACAATTGCTAAAAAATAAAAAAATAAAATGATTTTGCACGCAAACCAGCCTAAAAGCAGTGGCTTTAAGTTGCATTCAACACAATCATCCCAAAGCTTTTCCAAGGCAAACACAGCTCAACTTTGGCCTGGTTTTATTCCCAATCTGTCACATATCTATGGACTTCACTGTATCAGTAACAGCTCCAGTGATCCTTCAATCCAACTCTCCCCAGTCTTCGTGCCTGATTACACAATCTGCCGATTTAAACACACTCAGCATGACGATGGACTTCTGCAAGCCTCACCAGCGCCCTCTTCCTTTCCAAATAATGAGGAGATGAAACATTTCTAACCTAATCAAGACAACACTGAATGATGATCCTCTTCTACAGCTATATGTGTCACAACCACTCATGTCATTCATCACAAACTGGCTTAGCATACTCTCCTGTCACTGAGCAAGTAGAGGGACGTCAACTGCCCTCTGTCAGATATCTTCATGATGCAAGTGGACTGCAGGCAGCCACCTGCTTCTCTGCACACTGCTCTCTCAGTGTCACTCTCTTTGAAGAGACATATATGCCTCTAATATATGCTTAGTCAACTAATACTAGTAGTTAATTAGGTAAGCCATCAGACTGCACAACACCACAGCTCCCAGTACTTACCACTCCCACTAATAAGACTGAGGCTGTCCTTGCTGTTTAATCACAGAAACATTGCACACTTGTATATAGTATAAGGAATTTATGTATAGCCTATTGTAGATTTATATTATAACAGATTATTTTAGAGATTGTTTATTGTATACAATATTTTAGAGATAGTGTATATATTTTTATTTTATCTTATTTTTATTTGTATCACGTCACCATTACAAGGCTAGTATTGTGTCAATTTTGAATTTCCTCCAAGGCGGATCAATAAAGTTTACCTTACCTTACTTACCTTATCTTAATTTGGGAAGTCAGTAGGGAAAACATGACTGATAGAAACAATTGAAGCTTACAGGATTTTTTCCCCAATTCTTGTGGATGCTTTCAGTAAATCAACAAATTACTGAAGCAATCGTATGATTGGGATAAAAGAAAACACATCAAGATAAAATTCAAAGTTGTTTTTAAACTGCACTGCATCTTATATGAATATCCTAACCAAGCAATCAACTCCCATTATCCAGTGCAGTGGTCTATAAAAGAAAAGGATGTCATGTTAGTATAGGGATTAATTAGGGCTTCAATTTCAGTTTTAAAAATTGAACAACATCACCATCTTGTGGCATGTTGGGAACACAGGCAGAAAAATGCAGCAGATTTTTTTTACATATTGGCCATACTGTCCAAATTTGATTTAACATCACAGTGATACATATGTTTATATTGACAAAATTAAGATTTCTGATACACTTTATGCAGGATTGCATATTGTTGGAGCTTAATGAACTTTGAACAGACATGGCATTAATAAAGTCACTCTCTCATTCCTCTTTTATAAACAAGATTGAGATACAGCCATGCTAGCAACTCTGCAAGGCTCTGTTAGCTTCAATTTATGCTCACAATGACAATGCTAACATGTTGACGCTAAGCAGGTTTACCATGACCACCATCTTAGTTTAGCATGTTAGCATGCTAACAGCTGAAGCTAATGGGAGTGTCAGTTTTGCAGGGATTTGGTCATAAACCAAAGTATTGGACCAACTGAAATTTTGAGGAAATGATGCACCACAGGAAAGTGATTGAATGTCTGTACCAAATTTCGTAGCGATCAAGTAGTTGTTAAGACACTAAAAGTTTTTTTAAAAAAGTCAACCTGCTGGTGGTGTGTTAGAGTAATAATCGAGGGGTTAGGATTCACCCTCAGAATTCTCAAAGGTTGTGCAAAAGTTCATCAGTTGTTGGGATATTTCAGGAACAAATGACCAACTAACCAGCATTGCTGTCCTTGGAGCCATATGCTAAAAGTGCTTCAATATTAAATCCATTCAACTTGTTTATAGAAAGGAAACCCACATCATTGAAACTACATTCTCCATTTTCACTGCTACCGGCCGTTTTTCACATATTGTGCATGCGTAAATTACTTTTGAGAGAGTAATCAGATTGCAAGTAATCACATTACTTTTGGGAGAGTAATCAGATTACAAATAATGAAATTTCTTTTGGGACAATAATCAGATTTCTTGTAATCAGATTACTTTTGGGAGAGTAATCAGATTACAAGTGATGAGACTACTTTAGAGAGAGTTTTCAGATTATTTGCAATCATATTACTTTATAGAGATTAATCAGATTACAAGCAATGACGTTACTTTAGAGGGAATACTCAGATTACTTTATACCTTTGAGCGCTGTGTCAGTGCTTCAATACTAAATCCATTCCGCCTTTTTATTGAGAGAAAACCCAAATCAATGAAACTCTGTTCCCTGTTTTCACTGTTACCAGCAAATGGATGTAATTATAAAATGTATCCATATTTTTTGTCACAGTATAGTCAGATCAAAGTGTCAAAACACCAGAATACAATACTCTGTTAAAAACTTCATCGGGGAGGACCCCAAACCCCACCACCATTACATTGTCCTACCCACATTTCAAATGCTTCCTATACCCATGCTGTACATAGTCTTGTTTCTTTACTTAAAGTACAAATTGAATAAAATGTCCATGAAAGATTGGGGGCCTGCCCAACTTCCCTCAAATGCCACTCCAAGGTTTTCTGAAAAGTTGACAACTCTGATACACCTGTTATATCTATGTATTTTTTATAAGAATTTATCATATCATTATCATTATCATGTTGTGTTATCAGTTTTATTTAATGTTTTCTGTATATTTTTCTGTCTTCATTCAAAATATGACAGAGCAAAACAGATAAAATAATAGACATAGATATAACTTTTATGTTATGAGTTACCTTTTTACCACACTGTATGTGGAGTAAACTTGTTTTGGGATTGAGTATAGAGCAAAAACACAATCAGGAGTAGAAAGTTCAGGTTAAGAGCAATTTTATTCAATAATGTCTATTTGAACAAAAATGTTTTAACACCTGGACAACCAAGAAAACCACAATTCAGACCTACAGTGCTGTAATATTAATGTGTACATTAACAATAATAATAATAGTAGCAGAAAGGAACAGGAGGCCTCATGCAGAGGTGGCAGACATCTTGAAGTTAAACTTGTGCTCTAGTATATTAGTAAATTAAATTTACAAAGTTGAATGTTTTATCCTACCATCTTTGAACAAGGGTCAAATCTTCATGAGGCCTAGTCGCACAGCTAACACTGTAAAACACAAGACCCACAAAAGCTACAAATACAGTTGTTTTTTATTAAGATGTGGCTTCTTACACACACTGTACTCTTTCTAAAGCACACAGGCAAAACTCTATACATAAAGCATGCCGTCCTTCTTACATGAGGTTTAAGTGTAGTTGTAAATAATTCTGGTATGGCTTTACAAGCTGGAGTCCACTGTTGGAAGTGTTGACAGTGGTGCGTATCTCCTTGTATCAGTTTGGGATGTTTGGCTGTACAAGTCGTTGAGGGGAATGGCCAGTTCCCCAGCTTGTCCCGATCCCTCTTCAGTATTAATGCCATAGGGCATCTTGGACATAATAGCCAGGCTCAGTTTGAAGAGCACATTATGGAGAGCCACACGGTATTCTTTACGAACCAGGCAGTATATGACAGGGTTAAAGCAGCTGCTGGTGAAGGCCAAGCAGTTGGCCAGGGGGAAAAAGTATGTTTGAGCCAAGTAGAATGAGGGACTGATATCAACAATATCGAGTTGGATCATTGCACTCCAAAGGGTGAGAACATTGTAGGGAAACCAGCAGGCACAGAATGACAATACCACAGCTGCCACAGACTTTGAAACATCAGCCTTTCTCCGAGAGTTGCTGCCTTTCAGGTTATGCCGACAGAGGAAGCGCAGCAAAAGCAAGTAGGAGAGGATGATAGTGGCGTAGGGCAGCAGAAATCCCAGCACCACTCGCAGGAGCTGGTTTATTCCAAGCCAGGCTGTACCATCTGGGAAACGGAGCAGGCATGCTGTGTCGTTACCACTACCCACACGGCTCAGATCTGCAAACACAGCTCGAGGTGCTGCTGCTATGAGTGCTCCGGCCCAGATAAAAGCTGTGGCCACTGGAGTAGTGCAAAATCTACTGCAAAGGGAAGCAGTGGGTTTGAGCGCAGTTGCCACATAGCAGTACCGGGTCAGACTCATAGCTGTTAGGAAAAAGCAGCTAGCAAAGACATTAAGCCCAGTGAGTAAGGATACAGCTTTGCACGTGGCCACGCTAAAAGGCCAGCTGTAGTCCAGTGCAATGTCTATGGCCCAAAATGGCAAGGCCAGGGAGAAGAGTAGATGAGCCAAAGCTAAGTTGAACACAAAGAAATTGATGATGCCTGTTGAAATGGTGTGAGTAGAATAGAGCAGGAACATTACTAACAAGTTCCCCAACACTCCAGCAGTGGCCACAACAAAATAGACCACAGAGATGAGTATTCTTAGCCAGAGGGATCCGTCATCACCGATTTCCAGCCCATTATAAATGCTCATGTTGAAAGTCAGGTGGGAGTGATTACAAGATGCATCTTCACTGCAACCATTGATGATGTTTCTGAAGTACTCAAGTCTCTTGAAGTCAGGGTTTGACATTTTTGGCTCCCCTGAAGGAAATCCTGTTGAGTTTTAGGGTTGTCCAACTATTATTTTAGATGTTGCCGCTTGTTTAAAATGTAAGTTCTGGTTGTCTGTTTAGCAGCTTACAGTCATCTATCCCTGCAAGGAAGGAGGAAATTATTATTATATAATAAGCGCTGCGGTTTATGAGTAAATAAGTAGATTAGCCATGTCAGATAAACAAATTACACTCAAGTGTTGCCCACAGAGTTAGATAATCCAATTTAAATCTAAAAGAATATAACTTCTCTGGGAGGAAATATGAATATAAATATGGAGTGATTAAATAAATGTTGCCCTTTGAAGTGGAAAAGCCTTTCAAGAGTCACTTTTTGAATCATGCAATCACACTCATACAAGTTGACAGCCAATCACAATCAAGAGTGTGATTAAGTATTTAAAGTAGTGGTATTGTTGGTTTGTTAGAAATATCATTATATATATTTCCTTCCAGAAAACAGATGTGTTATTCCTCATTTAATAAAACATAGCAGATACACTGACAAACTCTTTGGAATTTTAGGAGTTTAAGCTGCAATGTGAAATACGATTTTCATTGTTAGCATCTGAAAAACAAAGATTATTTTTTCCTTAAGAATAATTCATTGTCTGATGAATACTGGGTAATTCAGATAATGCATAACAAGATAAATGTGTCTCACTAAACTGGTAAGTTTTTGCAGAAATTTTTCTAATCAATTCTTTTTTTAATTTCCTCTCAGATCTTGGGAGTCTTAAAATGATCAATATTTACTATTTAATGGTGTATCAACCTAAAACTTGCATTTATTTGTGAGCAAAAGTTCATTAAAACAACTTGTGAAGGTTACAGAGCAAGAACTGGGTTTAAAATGTGTGTATTCATCAGTGACAAATCAATTGCTTTATTAATCTGCACACTGTAATTATGTAATAAATTAAATTAATTAATCAAAAATGTGCATAAATCACTTGTAGACCACCTGATCTGAGACTGTGAAGTCAAGATCAAAAACACCTAATTTTGAAAGAAAAATGTTTTTTTCCCCCAGTAGTACATTAATAATTCAATCAACTATTAATGTATAATCTTGTGATCTATAAATTGTGTAATAAGCAATCAAATCTATACTCTTAAAAATGTTAATTTAAAGTTACAGAGAGATCTGCCAGACTGTGGTTTGCTGTCAGTGTGGCCACCGTCTCTTTATGAATAACATTTGTTAGACATGAAACAGTAAAATAAATATACTGAGCATAAATATAATGTACATATACTGAGTATATATATATGTGGTTGGTTTATAGATTAAATTTGAACTAAATTTCTACACATATGTTCTGAGATAGATGTAGAAAAAAATCTTACCTGAGTGTCACAAAGGAGATAAATCTTGAGGTACTGGAGCCACCAGCTCTGCTGCACAACATGGAATTATCTCAAAAGGTGGTCAACAACAATAACAACAGTGTGGTTGTCATCCACCCTGGATTCATGCTCCACCCCATCATGTTCCTCCTCTGCATATTAAGACTGGAAATAAGATGAAATGGTATTACTGAAACATAGAAAACAATATGATGTTGATGTTGATTATGATGAAAAGATATGATTAACAAAAAGCTGCCTGTCAGTAAAATTTGGTGGAAAATGGACCATTAACAAAACAAATGTATCCAAACACACAGCTTTGATTCAATTTAATTCATGATTCAAGACTTCATTTGCTCTGTAACAGGTATACAAGGGCAATGGGCTTGGGCGGATCTCTCAGTCACGTAATAATGTTTTTAATTGTTTCTGTGTCAATCATAGTTCTCATTCAACCAAACTCTGTTAATAAGGATTCTCAAAAAAATGCAATATTCAATCTAGACTAAAACAACAAATCCAGTTTAGGATCTGTTGGGAAAGGTTAATGAATTCCACAGGTTTTTAATTGATCCTTGGATTACTGCGTCTTCACTATCACACATTTGTTGCTTCTTTGTGTCTGCATTAATTAAATAGCACACAAACAGTAACCTTCAGTTAACTTTAAAGCCTGACTTTTTTTTTTTCTTTTTAATTTATTCCTTTTAAAAAAAAAAATTAAAGTGTTAATAAGATTCTCTGGGTCTAAGCACAGAGGCAGCTTAATATATTATTGGTGGCATTTAAAGGTGAAAACTAGACAAGACAGAAAATAAAAGTGTAGCAAAGTCAAAAAGGAGAAAGAGGTTAGACTAGTACTTTGCATTGTGATCAATAAGTCATTAATAAAATATACAAAAGGCACACTGCTTTGCAAAAATGAAAAATCCTTAGCGCCTTCGCATCTTCAACAGGGCACATAAAAAGGCAATTTGTTTTTGTGTTTTTTCTATTTATATCTCGGGCGTTGCTCTGAGATTAGATCGAGCACCAGAGATGACTCTTCATTATGAATCGTTGATAGTGGAAAGAACATCAGTGGTGAATGACTAAATGAGATTAGGGTGGAATAGGCGGAAGAGTGGGGAAGTTGATTAATGTCGGTCTGTCTAAAATGAACCATCTTCATGAACTAGCTGAGCAAAACATGCAGCTCCCTGAGCGCAGGGTGTTTTCATTGTCAGCAATGTGCCAAACAAACAACACCTTAAATCTTGTCTTTTAATACCTGCGTTTTCCTCTGTTGCACAGCTTCTCTTTAATTATCCTGTAATAGAGAAATGATCCTGTACTTTGTCTTGAGCTTCCAATTAGCAAATAATGTATTTATGAACAGATGTTTTGATCATAAAGGATGTTCCTCACATCTGCTGACAAAATTTAATCTTATGACAACCATCTTTTTCAGCATTGTGCTTTAACAGTTTTTTTCAGCTATCATTCACACTCTTTATAGTTTTTTTTAATAGTGCACTGTACTGTAACTCGATGCCCAGACATGAACTTGATATTTGAACCAGCACATACTGACAACTTCAAGCACTTTTATATTTGTATGGTAGATATGACGCTTGGGTCAGGAGATTTAGCTTAGTTTTGCATCTTTAAAGCTAATAAATTAACAAGTCACATATTGCTATTTTTAGCATTAGAGTAGTTGGTAGGCAGATTTTATTACCTTTGGACAGAGCAAGGCTAGCTGTTTCATCCTGTTTCAGTTTTTACTGTACATATAATCTCATCTATGTCTTGGAAAATAATTCCCAAAATGTCAAATTATTTAATTTAACTGAACTCCTCATCACCACCATTCTAATTGTTGATAATGTCTTTATATAAGTATAGTAAAAAATGGCTTCCCCTTGCCACAACCCTTTGAAAAAGCCTCTTAATTGAATTTACAAACCTGAAATCAATTTTGCACTAAGTTGTTGTTGTAGCTATGGATAAAGGCATCAGAAAGAACATGAATAGTGACAGCTATGCTCTGCCATAAGAATTGAATTATACATGCTGTGCATAATCTATGCCTTATATATACATGCCATAAATCCTTATAGATGACCGGTCAACGAGGCTCAAAGACAATCTTTACACCTGGAAGTGTACAGCTTTAATAAAATCCTTAAAATGGAAATGTCATTAAAATTATATTAAAACTGAATTCAGGATTTTATCCCTTCTTTTATTTTATCAGTCATGGTTAAAAACTTGGTTATGCAAAGACAAGGCATAAAGGTCCAATCACCTCTAAAACATCAACTGCAAATGCAATGCATGATTGCCTTGAATTAATTATAATGACAATTATGGTGTTTTAGTGTAATATACTAATGTTCATGTTATATTTTCAAAACATGAATCAGCTGATCAGGTGTATCTATTTAGGTTCCAATATTATAAATAGAATACATACTTTCATTACGAATACACGGTCATGGTGTGTGCATATCTGAGCTTGATATCTGAGTTGTGCCAAAGTGAATGGAGAGGTCCGTGAAGAGAGTGCCAGAGAAACGTGGCTTTGTCGCCACCCTTTGTAAAAATGAGACCACAACAACACCTCACTGTGTCAAGAGGAGGAGGAGGCCTACAGTACAATGGTCGCCCTTTAGCACTATCCCCACGCTTTCTTGTCAAGTCAGCCCTCTGGTGACAAATGCCTGCTCTGATAAGGGACAGTCCGAATCCATTTGTAAAGATGAAGTTGTTTAGGTAAGTAATATATTTCACATAAAAAAAGAACTAACCTTTAAACTTCTTTTGTGAAATAAGATTATATAAACACATGTAAAACGTGTCTAAAAACAGTAAGGGCATCTACGACCAGCCTGCTTTGCAACATGTTTAACTGTATAAACGAACCAAAGAAAAATATGTGCTGTTATAATAATATGTGAGTTTTACTCCACTAGAATTAACATGTAGCTTGAAATAATATAGTCATTTTTTGGCAGTTAGTTGTGCTGATTATTTGGTTGTACTGAGAGATGTTTTTAATATTTAACCCTTTTTTTATGACGTCAATGAAAAGGACAAAATATTAAAAAAAACCTCCCAGTATGAAGCAAAAAACTTCAACAACAAAACAAACTGTTACCTTAAAAAAAAAGCCACAGAGTTCAATTAACACAATTAACATCGTATCCATCGGAAAAAAATAGGATTTATTGAATGGCTGCTGTATTTTACTGCATTAGTTTCCACAGTTGTACCTAGCAACTGAGCAGTGGTGGAACTAAACATATGTTTTCAACTTCTGAACTCAAGTACAATTTTGAGGCCCTTTTTTTGTTACTTAATACTTCCACTTCACTACATTTCAGAGGTAAATATTGTACTTTCTACTCCACTACATTTATTTTACATCTTTAGTTACTTTTTAGATGAAGATCTGATACAATGGATATTATAACAAGCTTTGAAAACACAATACATTGTTAAAGATGTATTGTATTGTATATGTATTGTATGTAAGACGTCTTTTGATGTCTTACAAAAAGCAGTGTAGTCGGGGTCACATTTCAGATGTCTATGAGTTATTAACAGCTCCACCAAATAGTGATTTTCCCTCTAAACTTCTCACGTCATTTCAATAAAGGTTCAAATCATCCAATATGTCAAAGATTACAGAAAGAGTCTGAAACAGAACATTTGTGTATCAGAATTTTGTTTTTGTTCTTTCCTCTCACACTAATCATCTCACAACACCTCAGATTCATCTGATGACCTTTAGGAGGAGCTAGACCTCCAGGTTGGGAACCACTGGACTATAAAGATATATAAAGTAGTTCAAACTAGCTCCATCTCAAGCAGCTGTAAAATGCTGCTTACACACTTTAGTATTATCAAGCGAATGATGGCTTACACTGCTGTATTGGTACTTAAAGTCCCCATCTACTCAAAAATAGATTGTTCTTCTTGTTTCTACAGTTGAATGTTTGAGCTTCACTGTGCATAATGATATATGAGATCAGATTTTGACACTACAAGACAGTTTTCACATTTATCTACTTAAAGTGGACCATTTCTGTGCTCACTGAAAATCCAATTTTAAGAGGTGGCTTTGAGACTGTGTGCATGATTTGTGACATCACAAATAGTTTGGAAACCAGTTCTGGTCCAGTATTCAACTTACAAAAGTGTGATGTGGAAACTTGAAGCCTCCAGTGCACAAACACTGTCAATGAACTTCAAAGGGAAATAGGAGACTTTTGAAAACTTTTGAAATGTTTTTCTTTTCTTTTTTTTTCATATTTATAGATTCAGAGTTTTTTTTTTTAAATGAGGCACGAGGAGTAGATGTAATTCTAAATATTTTAACAAGATAATTGAATACCTTTTTGTGAAAAAACCATATCAGACTCAAGTTTTAAAGGATTAATAATTCTGCCACTACTTAAAATTAATGTATATTCACTTATATTAAGGTGGATTGTCCCTTTAAAACACAAAGATTTCTGGTCTAGCCTATAAATGGCGATAATTAAACGGGTTGGGAATGTTACTTAAAATGTAATAAGTAATGTAACTATTTCGATTACTTAATCAAAATAATGTAACTTATTATATTTGATTAGTCTTATAATTTTCTAACAAATGTCTTCAACTGTTAGGTTAAGTGTATCCATTAAGCCCACCAAAATCTAAGTTCAGGTGTTTTTCATGGATACTGACATGATGTATAAGGGAGATCATTTCTTATGAAGCAAGATGTATCTCTCATTTGAAAAAATATATTTAATTGGTACTGTGAGACATTGGAGCCCATTTGTGCTCCACATAAGCCCACTTCATGATTTAATTACAAAATATACAAAAATATTGTTTTCAAAGAATTAAAAACAGCAATATATGTATTCAGTAACATATTAAATATTTAAAAAAAATGAGGGAAAACCCTGACTTCAGATTTGTAATCATCAACATTTCAAATTACATAATGCTATTAACTAGTTACTCCACAACACTGATAATTAACTATACCACCACTGAATACATGTGTATAATTAAACATAGGCCTAAAATAATGTGGTTTAATTGAACTTGTTTTCTAATATCAGTAAATGCTCATCCAATAAATACCACCTACTGGAGGCCATTGTTAAGTACATGCACCTTTAAACTTAAACCACTAAAAAAAGAATGATCCTGAGTGAGGTAACGTCACTCAACAAATGTTCCGCGCGCGCCCTCTGCTCACCTCTCCGTGAATTTTGGAGAGAGCCGCGCGCACGCAGAGATCACTCGGGCTCGTTATTAACGTTAATAACGTTATCTCTCGCGTCGCTCATGTCCCCAACCACGACGAGGAGGAGGAGGAGGAGGACTACTGCTGCTGCTGCTGCTGTGGATGAGGAGGAGGAGGAGGAGGCGAGGAGGAGGAGCGGGACTGTGGTTCAGGTGCACCGCTGTGATTGAGAAGACGGCGAAGTTTGAAGGCGACGGACACGCCGGCGAGAAAACTGAAGGATAACGGAGAGATTTGTCGACAAGTGTTTTTTAGCTGTTTAAACGTGGCTCGCCATTGTGTTTTCTTTTTCTTTTTTTTCTTTTTAAATCAGTGATGGGATTTCTTCAGGGTCGACCTGCCGCCTAAACCCACCACTCAAGGTAAGGAGTAACACGACGGTTAACTAACAAAAGATAGTGTCTTATAACAGGAGTGGGATGCTCTGCTCTGTTTTTAAAGGGCGAAAGTTAACTACAACCTTCAGTCGGTTAGTTAGTGAGCAATGGATGTCAGTTTTTTTACTGTAGTGAAACACTCGGCCAAGTCCCCTCTCTCTCTCTGTCTCTCTCTCTGTGTGTGGATCTCGTGTTGGGGCAAAAGCTGCTACTACCAGAGACACACGCAGCCCAGCCAGCTCCCCACATAATCATCATCATCATTATTATTATTATTAGGCTATTATCATTAGCATTGCTGCTGTTTTGTCACAGCTGTGAACGAGCTATCAGTGGGACATTGTCAACGCACGCAAACTTGTGGTAAGTGAGTGCAAACGGGACAGACAACAAGGCTGCCATTGTACCGGATCAGCAGCGGATTAACGGAATTCCTTTTCTCTGCACTGTCTGAATGGCCTCCAGTCTCTCTTTTCTCTTTTTCTCTGACTGCCTGCCTGCCTCTGTGGGTATAACATCTTGATTTCTAGTCGCTTTAACCTTATGGCAATTGTTAGAAAGAGTAAACTTAAAAAGATAAAAGGACCTCGGGGTCAGTAGCAGCCACCAAACCAGACCAGAGAGATGTCCAACTGGGGCTATTGTGAAACATGTGGATGGGACAGTAGTGTGTGTGCCAGAAAATTGTTGTAGTTATTGTTAGTGAAAGGCCTGTAGCTGAAAACTGGGGATTATCAAAACATAAAAGCAGGGCAGCAACTATGTTGGAAAAAAAAGAAAAAGTAATCATTTAGTTTTAGTAGAAAAAAAGACCTGTCACAATTCCCCACAGGCCAAGGTGATGTCTTTAAATAGCTTGTTTTAACAGAGGAAAAACAGCAAATCCTCACATATGAGAGGCTGAAACAAGAAAATATCAGGAATCTTTGCTTTATAATTGACTTAGTTCATTAATTAATAATCAAAATTGTTGCAATCCATTTTCAGTCGATTGATCTATTAACTAACTATATGATCCAGGTCTAGTAAACAACATTGCAAGGTGATGCCATTGAGCTTCAAACCCAGCGGGGGGAATAGAGTTAATGAGACGAGAGGACAAATATGTGTCAAATAGGTCTTCCGGGTGTTGTTTGTCTGCCCTGCTGATAAAAAAAAAGCTGTCGTATCATGACTGATCATTAGTATAAGCATTTAAGGGTAAAGATTATGTATGCTGCAGAAGCTTTAATTACATCCACCAGACATCCAGATATGATAGCTGTTTTCATTTTCCAGTATCCACAGACAATAAACAAACATAGGCCCAGATTTTCAATATCTTACTCCTCCACCCCTCCCACCCTCCTTCCATACACTTGCACATCATGCACAGCGTGCACCATCCCCAGTGCTCCCCCCTCCTCCCTGTCCCGTATGTGGCCAACCAACATGTGGGGAGGTAATCCCAGCTATTAGGGTAATCTCCTCAGCATGACGATCAATAGGGGAGGGTGCGCGGCAACTACCAGACAAGAGTAGCGGGGGGACAAAATTTGTGCTAAAGAAAAATGATTTAATCATCTAGATTAGGTCAGGAGACTGGGGTCTGGACAGGGGCTTGTTGCTGGGGGGGGGGGGGGGGGGGGGGGTGCAGACAGACCAGACAGGAAGATGTAAGGGGTATGGCCATCTCCACTTTGGGCAGCTCCCTTGTGTGATAATGGGCTGACCAAATGAAAACAACAAGAATAAAGCTTCACAGTGGGACAGAAATCTAATGTACAGCGGCAAACCTATTATGCTACCGATACAGACCGTCAGCATGATGAGTAAGAAAATAAAAATGGATGCAAACATAATCTGAAAATGTAAAGATTTTTTTGTCAGGCAATAATTAGACAAAACCTTTCATGCATGAAGTAAGACTGGACTATATGCACTAAATGCACCTCATAAAACACCACGTTTAACTGTAGATAATAGCTTCAAGAAAGCGTGGGAATGACTGGCCCAAATTTCTCTATTGAGTCTTTAAACTGCTTTTGTGGTTCCCCAAGGAGAGGACATTGTAAAGGGAGAAAACCCCAGGAGAGATAAACAAGTCAAAAGCATTATGCTGTTTCTCCGGGGAGTTAATATAAGTTAGTGAAAATGCAGCAATCTGCTAATGGCTTATATCCAAAGCATGTTCTGTAACATAGCATAAGTGGATATCTCTTTAGAATAGATGTAATCACTTGCTGACAACAGCTTAAATATGTTGAATATCTTGGTATTTAACTTCTATTTCAAAGTAAATCTGTGAGCTCATAGATAACAGCAAGAAGCTCACAGATATGTAATATCATATGTCTCCTGGACAATGTGAACTTTCTGTAATCAAATGAAACTATAAAAGCACTTGAGCAGGTTAAATACTTAATATATGAAGTTAGCAGCAGTGACAGTAACACTTTAATGTACAGTTAATTTAGCTGCGTTGTTCAAAACAAGTGTGCATAGTGTGAAATTACTTCTGAGGCCCTGTTCACACCTGGCATTAATATACGTCTTGTGGACAGCTGTAAACACATCAGTTTACTTTATCTGGCACATGAGTGAATATCACGTCCCCACTTTACATGCAAATTAAACACGTGCAGCATTTCTGTTTGCAAAAAACAAAATTGTTGTTGTTTTTAAGCGGCATCAGGCAGCAATGGACCTCTTGTATCTAGTCTGCCTGAAATTAAAACACAAAGAAGTTTGCAAAAATACTGCATCTCAAATGTAAATCAGACAGCATGTTTCGTGTGTACTCCATCCACGAGAGTCTATTGTGCTTCTTGTTGTTGTTTAATACTGTCAATATGATGCTATTGGCACGCAAATGAGTACACACCTCCGCTTACACATCAATTGCGGTCCTTCAATGTGGCCCAGGACACATTCACATACACACACTGCCAAAAGAATTTGGCCATATGCAGCCCAGACCACCCCGAACGTGGTATAAAGTGATCGGATCTTAATGAGTCCTCAATGCAGATCTGTACTGACCAATTCTGATCAGATCAGGTTTGAACCAGGCCTGAACTACCGTATATGTGCATACATGTTCTCTGTCTTCTTGTTCAGTGTGTGATCTCTGGTCTGATGTTATTACCCAGCAGCACAAAGATGGACCACATACTAGATTCAGTCTCATGGAGGCATATGCTAGCTGTCCATGTAGTTTGTGTCTGTATGGGGTAATGTGTTCAAGCTACCTGGACCTCAGGGCCCCAAATATTAAACAACTAAAAGTGCCTACACGTGAAACAGATGAGAAAGGAAACATTCCCAAAAAATAATATGATTGAGCCAATTGTGGTATCACGTGATCTGTCGAATTAGATCAAGACAGAAAATACAATTTTGATACTTGTTTATTTAATATTTTATGTAGTAACTTTCCTCATGTCAATTTTTCAACTGTTTTTTTTCTTTTCCCCATTTTATATAATTTTAAATGAATTTATTCAGGTTTTGGATGATTGGTCGGAAAGGCAAGACATATAAATATGTAACATTTTTTCCTTTGTTACACCAAACGAGACATCAGCAGATTAATCAGTAGTGAAAATAATTGTTAGTTGTGACCCTAAATTTTTATTAATGTTAAGATTTATCAATAGATTCTTGCAAAATAGCTTAAATCCATACATATATCAAATATATTTTCAAAATAAGAAACTTTACTGTAGGAACTACTCTAGTGTCACTGCCATTGTTTATTCAGTCGTTGTTATGAAGGATAGTTTAGTCTAATTAAAGCAGAACACTGGCACGATGCAGTGCTTAATTTCTCTGTGGCCACAAATCAGCTTTTGTGCCAGTGAGAACTGAACGGACTGACAACATTCCCAGTTTGTGAAGTATCAGATTGGTTTATTTAAAAAAAAAAAAGGACTTGCCCTTTAAGTCTCCAGTGGAGGAACTGGAGTGCAAACACTGGCAAAATGTCCAGATGGAAGATGGGAGGGATGAGTAAGGCGTTCACAGATCCCTTCTGTTTGGCCCCATTGAGACAGAGGGAGACGAGATTGGATGGGTCTGAGGGAGTCGGGTTACTATCGGCCCATTCTACTCCAAAGAAGTGGTGGTGTAAAAGATGCAAACCCCTATGGGAAACCTAATCCAAACCCTGCTGCCAGCTGTCATTCTTTAGCTCCAGGGTAAAATCGCTAAGCAGGTATCGCCTTACCCTTCTTCAATCATTACCTTAATCATAGCAGGAAATGGGGAAATTACACACGTTGTTCTGTACTTCAAATCCAAATGTACCATATAATTTGAGAATTTTGATCTTATACAGCGACAGACCGACCGTACATCGAAGAAAAAGCAAAAGCTGTAAGCGAAGTCAGCTTCAAAGCGTCTCAGGATTCATGATGCTCGTGAGATTCTGCTGTAGGTGTATTTATATGTGTCTTTTTTTAAATATATATTTAACACATAAAGTATAAAGTTTACTCAAATCAATACCAGACATTCATAACTAACTACAATATTAATACATAGGTGTACATTATACTATGCTTTGTGTGTGAAAAAAGTGAAGATATTATTTCAACGTAAAGGAGTTTTGTCACATATGACCAATGTTTGGGGGGAAAAAAGGTTTAACACCACAGTTAGTTAAAACCCACTATTGAGATGAAGTAACATTATCATAATCAATTTAGATGATAAAGTAACATTACATTTAGTGAATTCTACAGTTAATTCTTCAGTTAACATTAAATAAACAATGTTCAATAGTGTAGGGTTCAAAGTTCACTGAACTTTAAACTTCAAATCCTGACATTGTTCAACTGAATCAAATGAATCAGGTCTGTAGGGCACTCCAAGTCATATTTGTTAAGTCAGATCACAACCATGAGTATGATTTAGAGCTGAAATGATTAGTTGATTAATTGATACATTTATTGACAGAAAAATAGCAATAATAGGAGTGTTAATCAGACAAAATAAGCAATTTGATGACATCATTTTGGGCTTTAGGACATTGAAAGTGGGCAGTTTCACAGTTTTTCTTCTACTTTTTTGGACCAAATGATAGTCAATTAATCAAAAATGATTATTTCTTACTCTTATCAAACATTGTAGAGCTCGTGCGCAGGTGGTCAAGTGGTTAGAGCGCAAGCCATATACGTAGCCGACCCCAGTTTGAATCCCGATCGGAGGTCCTTTGCTGCATGTCACATCCCCCTCTCTCTCCCTTGTTTCCTGTCGGTCTACTGATAAATAAAGGCATCTATGCCAACAAAATCTTTTAAAAACCATTGTAGAGCTGCAACAGCAGAAAATTCATCTATTTTTATAATTGATTAATCGTTTTGAGTCTTCTTTTTTTTTTTTTTTTTAGAAAAAACATCAACATTTTAAGATTCCACCTTCTCAAAATTAAATATTCTCTGTTTTCTTCAGTCTTCTGTGAAAGTAAACTAAACATCTTTGGCTTGTGGACAAAACAATACATTTGAGGACGTCACCTTTGGCTGATCGGCATTCATCTCCATTTTCAGACATTTTATGACCAAGAGACTAATCGATTAATAGAGAAAATACTTGACAGGAATAATCAATAATAAAAATGATTGTATACATAATCAGTTTCACATTTGTTTATTATTGGAGTTTGAGTAGTATCTCTGTGGCTTCTAGCTTTGGAGGAGGAGACATATTGCTTACATTGTACAACAACGTCCTGTACATTTAATCTGCATTAATCTGTCATGTTTCTTTTTGATTTGTATTGGACGTGTAATTTATATTTACGTGAGACTTAAAATCAGTGACAGTGTTTAAATATATATACACCTGAAAGAGTTAGTTGGGGGGGGACAAAAGATTAAAGGGGAAACTGATAAAGTAAAAGACAGAAAGCAGAGTGATAGAGAGACAGCCACAGCGACTCTGAGCTGACCTTGCCATGATAATCTAATCCCTGTCGAGAGTGCTTTTTTTAGAGAGCAAGTTAATGCCAGCAGATTATACTCCAGTGTCTCCCACACTAGCCAATCCACACTGAAAACAGAGTGGGTCCACAGTGGATCCTCGGACCTACCGCAGCGGTTAGGCGTAATCTCAATAATGAAGGATGCACTACAATCCAAAAAATGAGAAAAAAAAAACTCTTCATCTTTGCTTTGGTGCTTTCATTGGCAGTAGCTGTTTGGTATCTGATGTCTGCATTTGGGACTGCATTACTATTTATTTTTAAAGGAAGTGTTAACATTACCACAACAGGTTAAAAGCTCTGCCAAGAATCTCTTGTATTCCCCTCCCTTGTGTCATCTCTTTGTCAATCTCCCCCTTCCCTGTGTGTGTGTGCTTTATCATTGCACAAAGGGGCATCCATGATAAAAGGCCACTCAATGAGCAGCTCATCTGATGCTACGAAGAGTAATCCCTGTATATGTTGTGTAACAGAGTGGAGAGTTGGACAAGGAGGGGGATGGGCTGACGAATGTGTGTAAGTTTGTCCGTGCTTGTGACTGTTGAGTTCATGGCTGTCTAATCTCTTAGGTACATTAGGCCGTTCGCCATCAGTAGTGAGCTGCTTTGCTGTTTTTTTTTTTTTCTTTTCTTACCGCAATTAAGTCGCTCTAGGAACCCTCCGGACACTGAACACTACCAACGTGTTTATGTGCGAACTTTGTTGAGGTACATGTGCCAATCACATTGGCACATTGTACTTTTGTTGCCATTATGGTTGTTTTTTTCAGGAATTTCTTGATAAAAATTGTTGCTTTTGTGATAAATGATAACTCTGGAAAGCAGATTTTGTTGTGCTGTTTGGTTTAAGGGAAGGATTTGGATTGGCTTTCACCATTTTTATCATTCATAAAATCGCTCTGAAAGTGATTCCAACAATATCGTTCTCCACTATTGTCGTCATTATACTTGTGGTGTGGACTCCACCCATTCACTTGAATTAGAACGATATTTAAAATGATATATTTAAAGTTATTTTTCTCAGTGTGGACGGCCCTTTATTCATACTTTATTAAGTCTGACATTGTGATGTGCAGTCATCCTGTGTTTGAAGTCACACCTATAGGAGGGACTACGTCTATTTTTTTAATGACACACACCTAAATCAGTATGGTACCACTGCACCTGGTCAAGAGCCAATTTGCGCTCCAAATATTGTACGTTTTCTAAATGTAATAAAGGGGAAAAAATCATATAAAAAGGGCTACTTCTACAAGTTTGTAAGTCTTCGGAAGGCAGAAATCATCATATAATCATTTTGAACAACATGTACAACTGAGTGATGCTACTTTTGTTGTTTCAGTACCAAATTTTTAGTTTAATTTCTCACCACTTTGCTCTAACGTGATTGTTCTGAGGTCACAAGACGGCACATTTTTGCATCTTTTTTCAAAATCATTTTCACCACTTAGTTAACCAGCTCAACCAGATTTAACAAAGCTGTGAATACATATATATAGCTCATTTCTTAAATAGATGCATCAATTATATTAGTGTTATTACTGGATTTTTAGCCCTTTTAGTTCTTTCCTCAAGTGGGAGATAATGTAGATGAGTGTTCACTCTGATGTATGATGTTGAGCATACTAACCAGTGTTGGATGGTCATTAAATATGACAACTCAAACAAGCACCTGGGAGTCTGTTTTGACTCCACTACATCTGGAGGGAGTCATGTTGACCTGCATCAACAATGAATCAGCAGAGGATGTATTTTCTGCATAGACTCAAGTATTTCAGTGCAAGGAAGGAGATGAGAAACCTATTCATCTATTTTTATGACTTTTTTTTTGCTTTTGCCTGCCACATATAGTAGGACTTTTTGCAGTGGTAAGCCATGCATGTGGGCACATTTCAGGCAGCTGTAAAGGAGGTAGTAGTGGTAATCGTAGTAAGGTAGAAGTAAACATGATTAAAAGTGATCATAAAAATAGTTAAAAGTGATTTTCAAAGATATTTCCTTAGAGCAACTAACATTTCAAAGTTTATTCAAGCAATTTACCTGTAATTGCAGCAAGACATCATATCTACACTACCTTACAGTGAGTGCAGGGTAATATACTTCCAATAAGGGAGTACATAAACAATATTGGCACTTTTTGGGTGATCTTACTTCGATATGCAGTTAACTATTTTCTCTTAAACACACACACACAATATCTTTTCCATTTATTTTTTATGATATAATTGTTGAATATCTGGCACCAAATAATATAATAGCAGTGAGTTGATGTGGTGAATAGAATAATTTAAAGTGCCCTAAGCAGGTTTCTTAGATGTAGGTAAGCTTGAGGGAACGCTTGAAGATGGGGAGAAAATCTTCAATAAAGACGTTAACCTTTATGTAGACAACATTTACAACAAAGACAAGAAAGAAAAAAAAACTCAATCTGTGTATTAGATTCGTTTTATGCGTCAGTTGTGTTTGCTGTTGATGGAAACAGACAGGATTATTGGACACAAAACAGAAGATGCGAGGTGAGGCTTAGTGAGTGACTATGGCTTTGAACACTAGCATAAGGACAGTCACATGCTATCTCCAGTCAGGGGTATGTTGGCACAGGCTCGTTTGCTGGTTGTTGAGAGTATTTGGATGACTTCAGCATATACACACACTCACACAAAAACACACACACACACTCACACTCACACAGGCACATATGCATGCCCACAGTCATGGGGTACACACATTCTTGCTAAAAAATGTCACATTTTCCACTAGTTTACAATTATAGTTACAGTGATTAGCTATAGGTGGAGATTTTCTCTTACAAAAATAAAAGAAAGAAGGGTATTCAAGGTATTTTGGTGCGTTGGATGCTTCAGTATCTTGCAAAAATGAATTCAGGGCTAATGCTATTTCCAGTCCCCTGCAGGAAATTACACCCACAGTTTTTTGGTGCAGCTACAAGGCACACAGGCAGCGTGCACACACATACGACAGTGGATATTTTAATGCAAGAACACACACACACACACACACACACACACACACACACACACACACACACACACACACACACACACACACACACACACACACACACACACACACACACATCACAGTGCACAGGCTCTCAGCATCAGTGCCCTGACCATAGGGAGTTTGTGCTGAGCTGGTTGGGACGTCAGGATGAATCAATGCGAGGACAGCTGACTGGACATGCCTATTCATCTGCCAAAGAAAAGAGAGAGAAAAAGGGAGCGAGGGATTCTAAAAGAAATGAGTTAAGCCCCCGGAGCAACATGTTTGGCTATCTGCATTACTTTACAGATCCTCCAAAGGGCTTTCAGTGTTCATAGGATGAAAGCTGAAGAGGTGGGAGAGATGGGATCTAGGGAAGTATAGAAGGGAAAAAAATAAAAATGGATTGATTTTTGTTATTAAAATGGAAAAGATTAATCCTTTCTGTAAACAAACCATACACAGATGCCATCTTACGTATGATTAAGTAAAACTAGGATATTGCAGATGCAAAAATGTAGCACAGACTAAGCACATAGGCTGCTTTGACAAAGGCATAAGCTCATACTGTAGAGGCTGCTAACTCCATACTGATGGCCTGTTTATTCCCATCTGTTGCCCTCAGCTCTCTGACTTCATCCCCATTGTGTTAACTCATTACATTCGCCTTAACCTTAACCCCTTAATTGCCACCCTCCAGTTTCTCTTGCACATCCTCCCCCTCTTGGAGACAGTGTGCCACATTGGCCGTGCACTAATCTGATGGCGTCTGCCTACCAAACACCTGCCATGTCCGCGAAAACCTCCCTAAACTCCTCCCATTACAGATCCAACACCCCACCGATCCAGCACACATGACCGCGAACCGGCACGCATGCAGATAGATGCAGATACAGATAATTAGACAATCTCATCCCCTGCAAAACCACAGTCAGTTATCCTTTTTTCCCCCTGGCCTTTTCATTTGTATGTGCACCTAGCTCTTCCTCGCATTCAGACACTGACAAGACAAGCTGTTGTCCTGCCTCCTTAGCCAGACATGTATTGGAAGACAGTGACATGTAGGCCTAGGCCTCTTTGCTTTAACAATAACTCTCTCGACCCCCCAATGAGGGGTGGAGGACCAGACATGAGGCGATGTGACAGTTCTGGTGCGGCCAACACAATAGCAGGTTTTTCTTTTTACTGCCTGGCTGGCTATATGCCACATAATACTTTTTTTTCCCCTCACTGGAACAGTCTAACAAATAGACATATTTGCCTGAGGAAGATGTTTAACCACATCAGACCATGCCACAGTAATTTTTTATATAGCACACAGCAAAGCATGTTCCTTTCCTGGATGATTGTGTGTCTCGTAGCCTCATATATCAAAGTTCTCCTCCTGGCTTCTTAGATAATTTGCCTGCAGTCATCTAGGTTGTGTATTTTTCTTTATATATATATATATATATATATATATATATATATAAAATTATAATTGAGAGAAAAAGCAGGATTAAAAGATTAACGTTACACAATTAGTGACATTGTGATACCTCTCCTATTATTAAAACAGTAATATTTAAAATTGTACCTTGCTACCTACACTCACAGTCTCCCCAGACTCAGGGGTATGTGTTTGTGTCTGTATGCGAGTTTCTAAACCAAAGTTTGTACATAATGGATTATTGATCGTGAATTAGAGTGGACTGACCCCGAGGGCTCATCCTGGCTGGCCAGGAATGAATACATCTCTTCATGCTTCACCTCACACACTCAATTTAGGCAGAGGAAACCAAGGACACAATCACACATGCATGTTGAGACACTGACCCACGCTCTAATACGTACAGACAGGCGTCGCTCAACCAGTAAGGGACAAAGGTTATTTCAGAGTCTGCGTAATGCAAATTGCCTCAATGGCCCATCTCTCTCAGTACAGAGTTTGTACTTTTCCCGCATACTGAGTGAAACTACCTTATGCAAAAGCTACTTGTGTGTATTCATAGTGAAACCAGTCTGGAAATGTTCTGTTTACATAGAAACAAGCAAAGCAAACATAAAAAATGTGATTTTGTTTGACCGGATTTTAAACAGAAAAAACGAATATTACTCAATCATTTGGCTGCATGATTAACATAAAAATGTCACCTTTTTCTGATTTAAATATCTTTTATATACATGGGACTTCTAAAGAGGTGTATCATGGGCCGCCTGAATTACTTTATCTCTTATAAACCTTAAACCTTGACATGATTGCCTGTTGTGCACAAAAAGCATCTTTATTTCATACTCTAAATATCTGTATTGTTCATTAGGTAACAGTTAATGTCATTTCATGATTTAGGAGTGTTAATGTAATTATTGTAAGCCTAATTTTAATTTCTCCTTCTGTTTCCAGGTTGTTTTGCCAAAAGAGTCTGCAGCTTGCTTGAAAAAGACATCAGCATGGATTCTAAAGCGGTGATGATTTCCAGATTGTTTTTGCCTGCTTTGAGAACTTACTAATTTTTGGGAACACAGACTTTGCATACTTAAGAGTTATTACACAACTGGATGTCAAAACATACCAGTGCTCAAGGAAAAGTAATGGAGACAGAAGAGAAGGAGGATGTGTCACAAAAACGCACAGCTGTTGTAAAGGCAGAGGCGGAGGAGGATGTGACCTCCGGCCACACCTGCGGGGTGTGTGGTCGTAGCTTTCCTCTGCTCAGCTCTTTATCCCAACACATGAGAAGACACACCCGGGAGAAGCCGTACAAGTGTCCGTACTGTGAGCACAGGACGGCTCAGAAGGGCAGTCTGAAGGCCCACATTCGAAGCCATAAACTGGGTCTTTTCAGTCATCAAATCGGTGACAAGGAGGGGGATGGAGAACAAGGCCAGAAAGATACCGCTGTCATCAACACACCTGACAAAGGTCATACTGTCAATGGGAAGGTGAAGAAGAAAGGAGCCAAGAAAAAGGTTAAGGCTAAAGATGTCAGTGGTGATGGTGGGGCTGATGCTGGACCCTTCACTTGCACCATTTGTAGCCAGGTTTTCCCTCAGGTATTACTCCTTAAATCTCACATGAAAAGGCACCGCAACGCCCAGGATCATGGTTGCCGGATTTGTGGACGTCGCTTTCGCCAAGCATGGTTCCTCCAAAGTCACATGCGCATTCACCGGGTTAAAGCCCAGCTGCGGGGAGGCAAGAGCAATGATCTACCCGCAACCATCAATGGGGTTCCTCAGGACCCTGCATCACTGACAAATGAGGAGTGCCTCTATGAGCTATGTGCCGGCTGTGGTAACTTCTTCTATGATCGCAAGACCCTGCGAATACACGAACAGCTACATAAACTGAACCAGAGCCGCAGTCTGATACAAAACCCACTGCAAGAAGACCTCAAGGCCTCTGATTCTCACACTGCTAAGAGCCAGTTTTTGGAAAGCCTGAACCTCACATGTGCTGGACCTAAGGAAACCCCTGAGGAAAATAGCCTGGGTAGGCGAATTCCAGAGCTGGATCCTGTCTGTAGTTACCAGGCCTGGCAGTTAGCCACAAGGGGCCGACTAGTGGAGGCCACAGAGAAATGTTTGGGATGGGAGGAGAGACTTGCGGATGCTGAGGTGGCATATGACATGGAGAAGGGCGAGTATGTACCCCTAAAGCAAGAGAAGAAGAGAAAGCAGATTGACACCTCCATCTCCAGCGTTAAGAAGAAGAAAGGCGATATCGGCTTTGATCAGACATCAAACAGCCTCGCTCATACTAAAGGTGGCGACAAGAAGATTATCCAGAAGGACCGCATTCTGTTGAACGGGCTTGGTCATGCGTTCTATGAGGCGCTACAGAGTAAGAAGGTCAAAGATGTTAGCTTCTCACCTAAACAGACCAGCACCATCAGGAACCAAGACTACGAGGGTAAGCCATGTATGCAACACTGTTTTATCCATGCAGAAGTCAAAAAATGAATCAAACTTAATTTATATAGCACCTTTCATACAGACTAGCGTAATTCAAAGTGCTTTACAATTAACTGATGGACAAGTTGATAAGACAGAACAAGTGACACAATTAAAAATAAATACATAAATAAATCATAATAATATTAATAATAAGAATAATACAAATTTAAAAAAGGAATAAAAAAACAAAGAACAATTTAAAGGCACAAATTGAGACCAATGCACGCAACAGAAAATAAAAATGATAAAAATGATTAAAAATATACATAAAATAAGTAAAAATAAATAATTAAATAGATAAAAATAATAAGTAAAATAAAAGAGAATACGAGAAAGGGTTTTTTAAAAGTTAGAGTAAAAAACTAAGTTAAAATAGATTAAAAAGACAAAAGAAAAGTAAAATAGAAGATGAAGTTTAATAAAAGCTGGACTAAAGCTAGGTTAAGAAAGAGATTTAAAAAAAAACAAGAATTGATAACAAGATACAATTATATAATGATAATAATAAAATAGTGTAAAATAAAGTATACAAAAAAATAAATACATTTAAAACATCAAAAATAAGCACAATAAAATAAAAAAAAAGCTAACTATTAAATTATTAATCAGCCAGGCTGAACAGGTAGGTTTTGAGTTTCCTTTTAAAAATTTCCACACCAAAAAATAGTTCATAGTCCTTTGAAACAGATCAGTCAACAAATCTGGCGGGTGCTGAAGAAATTTATTTTGGGTTGAATTTATCAACCTTCTTGTTTAAATCAAAAATCATTTTTGGGCTCCACCAAAACGGACCAAAAGTCTCTCTGTGTCATTGCTGCAAGTTAAACTTACCAGGTCAGCAGTATGGAAATTAAAAACTAGCTGGGTGGATAAAACAAAGGTGGATAAAAGTTTCATATTATAATGTGGAAAAGGGAGACCTCTGGTGATTTTATAATGGAATTACAGCGTATGTAATCAATACACCACATACTTTTTTTATTTAAAAAAAAAAAAAAAAATTATCCTTGGGAAATATTTCATTGGCTACAACTCATTCACACATAGTAATATGAAGTAACTGATTTTAAACAAAGGTTGTAGTGGTTTTACAGGGCTCAACATTTTAGCAAAATGACCAAATCTGGATGATTTGCACACTAGCATATATTTTGTAAGAGATGCAGGTGTTCTTTTGTTAATTACTGATTAAATAAATATTTCTGTGGAACAGGAAAACAGCTTATGTGCTAGATCAACACAAGATAAACGGATCAAGTAAACAAGCAATTAATTAGCTTTCGCAATTAATTAGCTTTCATTAGACATACTTGCGTTGCAAAATTAGCGGTACTGATACTTTTTGGAACAAGAAGATATTGTTTGGATTGAGACTGGAAATTAACTGCATGGTAATTAAGCGCAGCAAATGCAGTTCAACAAATCATGCAAATACACTATAAATTAATGTAGACACACAGAGGAGGCAACATTCAAATCATTCAAAATCTGCCACCACTTGAAGTATTGAGCTAATGCCAGAAATGCAACAGTGATTTATGTAAATACTGAATAAAATGGTAGTCACATCTTCTCTGAATGGATGTCCTTTCCAATGTGAAATCTTTGATAATGATCTTTTAGCTTTGATAGTGTAATCACCGCTAGTGACTGTATTTTAGTTGTTTTGTTTTCTGTATGTTTTTACACACAATTGCATATCTTATTATATATTCTTTACTTTGCTTCTTTCTCTCTCACAGATAAAAAACCCTTCTTTTGTGAGCACTGTGATTTCCACACTGTCGACGCCTCACTACTCAGGTCTCATGTGCACATGCAGCACCAGGACTTGCTGGGTCCTTACAGCAAACAGAGCACCATTTTGGGCAACGTTAGCCAAAGTGGCTCTAAAGCCTCAATATACATGGACTACCTCAGAAACAGGAGTGTTTTGCTTAGTCAGCCATATTGGAGTCCCTACGGATGTCCGCCTGGACAGGGCTCAGCAGAGACAAACATTAAAACAGAAAAGTCAAATGATACGGAGGTCAAAGGGCAGGGACATAAACAGAGCGATGCCAGCAGTCTTCTCAATTTGTCCTCATTACCTGCAAGTAAAGTAAATGAAAATGTAAATTATCCAGTTAAAACAGAAGGCCTGGTGAGACATCAGTGTCCATACTGCTCACACAATACCAACTACCCAGAGGTGCTGTGGATCCACCAGCGGGTGGCACACAAGGTGGATAACAGCAGCTCCATGGCACCCAAGTGGGCACCCTGTTTGAACAGCTTAAAGAGTGTAAAGGCAGGTTCTTCCCAGTGGAGACGCACAGGTCCTCCACCATTCCTAGAAGGCAAGGACTGCCCAGCTTTACCTGCTCCAAGAACTCAGCGCACACAGCCACCAGGTCTCACAGCCCCTAGCAGCAGCAGTAGTAAGCACTCTGCCCCCAAGACCCAATCAGGTGTCCCAAAGTCCAAGCATCAGTCAAAGGACTCACGATCTTCAGATGGGACACATTCTAGTGGAAGAGCGGGACTTCTACCTCAAAAGAAGTCTAGTGAACAGAACCGGGCAGCAGAAGGGGGAAGTAAAGGCTCCAGTGCCCGAGCTACTTCATCAAGTAGTATCGTTCATAGCAAGAGTGTCTCAAGTTTCCAGCCTACCAGCAGCCCCAAACACAGAGGCCACAGAGCTGCGGTGGAGGGAAACTTCCCACAAGAGGGTTTGGGATTTATGTTGGCTCGAAATCATGGCAGCACCTCATCTAACGCAGCTGCAGATAGACTCCATCCCCGCAGGCAGTCATGTGACTCCTCCTCAGGTCCAAAGGGTCCTGATCTTTGGGCCGCCATGAATATGTGGGGGCATAAAGCATATTTGGAACCACTCCTTTTTGCTCAGGGAAAGAGTGAGTCAACAGGAGAAATGCCAATGGACATTGATATTTTGAGTCTCCTGAAAAACTACAGTCCCCATGAATTGGCTGCTCTCTACCAGCACTGGGGGTTTGTTGACCCCAGGCTCGATCCACAAGGTAAGAGATGTTTTATTTTTTTTACTTTTGTCAGAGAACTTCATAGTTGAAGATGGAGGCCATCACTGATTTAAATGGACTCAAACATGTAAACTACACAAGAAGAGTTACTATAAAAAAGGTTTTGATATATTGGTCTTCATGTGCCTTGGCTTTTAGTAAGCCTATAAACCTCAGAATTAGGTATTTATGATTAAATGCTCTTTCTTTCTTCTGTTTTTACAGGAATGTTGCAATTAAATGGAAATTTTGGAAATGAAGTCCATTCCTCCTCTGAAGCTTCCAAACAGGTACATGTTTTCTTTGCAGCAGCCACTGATACTGTATGTAGGTTTGGAGAGATTAGTGACTTTCACCACTACTACTACCACCAACTCTTGACAAATGAATCAACAAAAATTATTAAATTTTAACCAATTAAATGCATAATCATTAATTATGTGACTGCATATGTCTATATCTGTTTTACTGCTGTATACATTTACTGCTACACTAGAGATGGCTAATGTCCATCAACATCAGTGATGAACAATATAAGATTAACATTTTATATTTTTCAGTAAGTTTAACTCTGTGTATTAAAAGTAGAAGGCCTGTCAATCAACTTGTGGTAGGGTAATGATTTTGTTTATATCTGTGTCACAGAATTATAGTCTCTACTGAAATGCACAACTTTAAAGTCTCTAGTCTTCAAGCCAGTGCCATTAATTCACTTTTCAAAATTCAGAACAGCATGGCAATCCCTCACAGTACAGTATGTCCTTACCAACTGTGTGTGCCTGTTCTCATGTCTGTACCCTGTCTGTGTATGAGTACAGTATGTCATCTCAGTGCTGCGTGTTTTCATGTGTTTGCGCGCGTGGCTGTCAGCTTCCACAACCTGGCTGTCTCTCCCATCTCGTTCTCGTAAGAGAGGCTGACAGGGATGAGGCAAACGAATAATAAAAAAACATTGTTGTCCCCCTCAGGGTAAAACTTGCCCAGCATCTCCATATGGTGTGTCATCAGCCTGTCAGTCAGATGCTACCTACAACTGTTCTTGCGTTCTCCTCTCTCCCCTAGAGTAATGTGTGGGCAACTTTTTAAACACTAGAGATGGCTAATATCTCAGTCTGAAGGGGCGAGGAATTACAAATCAGACAAATCTAATATGGGTAGCACCTACAGTGATGTTTTTAGTATCATGGGATCATATTTTTTGCTAGAAATGCTGACAAATAATAAATGTTTTTTGTTTTACATGTTTCTAAAACCTTTTGAGTTTTAAATACTCATAAAATGTTTTAAAGTTTCCTGATTCAGGGGCAAATTTAAATTAGAGGGATCTTTTAGGTCAAGTACCAAAACTGATGTATAAAATATCATAGCATAGGGTGAGTGAGCCTGCACTAGTCAACATCATATCATTAGAAAATAGATTATCTCAGTAGTGTTCAGTGGGTATTAACACATTATGTAACTTGCGAAACTGGTAAGGTAATTTATGTTGTATGTCATCAAGGACATTAACGCAAATGCACCAAAGCTTTATTTCAGGGCTGCATCTGACAATAATGTCCATGATCAATTATGTTCCCAATTAATGAATGAATCATTTTGTCTATAAAATTAACACATTAACACATGGCCATCACAATTTCCTGGAGCCCAAGATGGCATCTTCATATATATTGCATATTTAGTTTAATTGTTACAAGTTAATATGTTAACTTTTACTATATATGAGGGACAGACATGTTAGTCCTTATTTTGGAAATGTTAGAAAGCAACTACATGTTTTATTTGGGCATCATTATACAAAGTTAGTTGAGGATACAGGATTCAAAATTTGCTCTCATGTCAAGTTTTTTCATTAATATTATGGAAAAGAAATTAATATTTTTAAACTGATACACTCACAGACACACAGATGTTTAACTAAGTCACTTTTGGGGTATTTACATAGACTTAAGTTCATTCTCACTTACCCTAACACAAAACATAAACACTACTTTCCTAAACCTAACCTTAATCTTGACCCACTGAACCAAAAATCAGCGTTTTACCACTTTTGTCCACAATTGTATAAGCGGCTCCCAATTAACTGGTCTTTATTCTGAACTTTGTCCCTGAAAGTAGCCTATGTCACACACACACACACACACACACTCTGTCGCTGTGATCTAACTGGTGTGTATCATACATGTCATTTGCAGGTGAACAGCCGCTCCACTTCATCCTCAGGGTCTCTACATAAAGGAACGTGAAGATTCATTGTTCTCCTTGCGGCTTCCGGCTTGCACGACACTAACTGCTGAACAAAGAGGCCTGCTGTTCTTGAAAGGAACCAGCCATAACTCCTGAAGGACAGAGGCACTTGATTATGCACAATATATGCAAAGCAAAGAGGTGGACTCTAATTATTTTGTCATATGGTTGTTTCATTTGAAGTGTTATGCATGCTTTTTGTTTGTTAAGAGTGTATATATGTTAGTTACCAAAACACACATGTTTTGGGGAAACGAGGCATAGTTGTTCGCATTTATTGAAAAGAATAATAAGAGGACACTGTATGGGTGGGAATAAAATATGAAGCTACAGCCACAACAATGAAGAGAACATTATCTTGGTTAAAGTCCGACAGATACCTGCTGGTTTTGGGTGAAGAGTTTGCTCAAGTAACACAAAATACCAAATATTACAAACCAGGATGCCACTAAAAACAATCAGAATTAGCTCAAAGTGATGTAAGTTGAAACCTGAACATTTCACTTCATTTTTATTGATCTCTAAATATTACTAGTGTATGTCAGTATTCTGTTTCATTTCAAAGTGGAGCAGCAGGATATACATTGCAGGCAAAAATACTGTCACTTTTAAGTTTTAAGATCTTATTCACGAAATGTAAGTCAAGTCCTGATCTGAGACCAGTTCTGTCTTCAAGACATGCCAACAGACTGAGCCTGTCACTCTGTCACAGTTATTTTATTTACAGAGAAAAACTCTCTTGCACAGTTTTCCGCTAACAAACCAGGGAGTCATCATCCCACAGTAAGGCGCCATGGGAAGCTTTAATTAGAGCTAAATCTCATCAGAATCCGGGCTTTAGCACTATTAGCTGATCATCCCACACACATTTAGAAAAACAGGATGCGCTAAATCTATTATTATCTCTGTCACAGTGAAAGTGGTCAAATTTTTCCTCCTCAACATCACTTGGATTATTCAACACATTGTAAGCCCATATGTTGTGTATCTTTTGCATTTGGCACAGAAATGATTGCAGATACCACTTAAATTAGCCATACTTTTGACAGAAAATCACACTTCAAGCAATTTCTTCCTGCAAATACATCCTAGTTCAGTAAATACTCAAATATTCCCTGCACACGTACATTCCATGACGTTTCTTAAAGCACAGGATCAGCTGCAGTGGTTGTATTTGTAGGGAATTAACACAGTGCTGAAGGCCATCTTTAGTCTACCGGCCTTATTCCTACATATTCTACAACAATCTGTAGTGTCAGGGATCAAATTAACTAACTGCTCCCTTCCAGTTTACAGCCCCCAAATGACACATTCAGTGTCAATCATTGGTGTTAAGACCCAGTTGCAATCTTACATCTATGACTAACAGAGGGATTGTGGTCTTTATCATATTACATACATTAATTTATGGCAATCCGTATTTATTGCCAAACTTAAGGTCCAGAAGGGACAATCAATTAATGTGACAAAAACACAGAAATGCAATTAAATTGGTGGACATTATTGCTTATAAGTTTTTGTGTCAAAATAACCATTAAACAATGAGAATGGGCTGTTTTATAAGTTTGAAATGTAAATGTCCTTATTTTCTCCATTCAGAAAGATGTGTGTGTGTGTGTGTGTGTTACCATCTGCACTCGTTTCACATTATGCTAGCAATGTAGCAATTAAAATGCTGTGATCCTTAGACGTAGAATGTTTGAGCCCTGATTTACATCTGCCAGGAAAACTACTGAAACAATTTGAAGACTGCAAGATAATAGTTTTGACTTTTTGCAATTCGCCTCATTCACAGTTTGTTTTCCTGTGTTTTATGTTTGCAGATTTGTTTAGTATGTTTATATTTTAGTTCTGATTCTGTGTATTCATCTCCCATAGAGAAATTGGTCTATGCATTTGTAGCAGAAGAAAAGCCATCAACTTGTGAATTCTTGGGAGATCTTGAGAATACATAATTTATTACTGGAGTATTGACTTTGATATGTGTGGGAAACTTTCTTTTTTTTTGATAAATATTGTAAATGATAGTTTTATTTAATGATATTTTTTGTTTGATGAGTGGAATTTCAACACTCCTAAGTACTATTTGTAGTAACAATTGAAAATGTTTTTTTTTTTTTTTTAAGTGTTTTTCAGTGATACATTTGCAGGGTCAGTTGGGAGTGATGCTCCTGCAGCAGGTATAATTGTGATGCCTGTGTTGTTTTTTGCAGCAGTTATCTGTGCTGCAGACAGTTTGACAGGGAAAGAATGGCAGGAAACAGGGCCTGAACTTTTATGCAAACCTAAAAAGCTTAAAGTTTATCTCTCACTGGGTTCGTTTTTTCTGACTATGTAAACATATTTCATAGTTAATGATAATATTGACATCAGAATTTCTATTTTCACCTGTTCTACATTTTGTCTGACTGTACAAACATACAAATAAAGTTGGTTAATTGTTGATTTTTCTCATATGACAGTTTTTTTTCACTCAAATTGTGATCCTTATTATCAAACCTTCAAATGGCTATATCATTTAATCTACCACTGGTTAATAAAGATTTTTTGATGGGCAATAATCTCCTAAATTTTTAGACTAGATTTAAGAAAATCATGCAAATAAGTGACACAAACCAGTTATCAACCCACCCTCAAGATAAATGTATGAAAGATAAGCTATAGTTTGCGGGGAAAAAGTTTATTTTCTGACTTTACAGCATAAAATCCCTAAAAAACAATCGTTGTACAACACTAAATTTCTCAAAGAACTTCAAAGTTGAGCTTTGATTTTTTAATTTGATCTTTATTTCAGTCTATTAAATAACAAAAGAAAGAAAACACAGTATGCATACACAATACTGATGTACATCTAATACAAACATAAAATATCTTTACCTATTATGCATAAATAATGATATACAATTTTTACCGAAAAAGTGCAGACGGAGCCTAGCCCTATGACCGACAACTCTTTACCTACTTTTAGAGGTTGTGTTATGTAGCACAACAAGCTAGCAAAGCTCTGTAAAAAATAACCATATTCTTGCACATGCTCCAGTGATGCCTGCTGTGCATATGAACCACTCTCCAAAGACTGAAAACGTGACCGCCATTATTGGTCTTTGGAGACATTTCCTAAACAAGCTAACATGCCCAAACTCTTTGGTGCGAAGGAACATGTCACCCAGTGTAATAATGTGCTGATGATTGTTTTTAATAGTCTTTGGATAACGGAGATCTAAAGAACACACACAATACTAAGAACATCAGATTTGATGATAATAAGAAAAAGATCACCAGCTATACTGTATACTTAAGCCAAAAAAGTTGGAAACTAAATAAGGACATAAGCAAGCCTTGTAGTTTACATTTAGCTGTCACTTTAGTTCAAAAGATCATTTTAGTTGACAGTTATAGGTTGTTGTTTTTTATTGTTGTTGTTTTTAAACAAATTATATAGTTTTTATCTTCAGTCTATGCTTTATGAATGAAAATGGGCACTTCAGAGCTGTATAACCTCAAATGCAGTTTTCAGTTTCTACCAGCAGGTGGCAGGCAAGTCAAGCAATAACAAAGCTGATTCTTTACAAATTCCACCTCTCCTGGTTACATTACTTGCTTGCTACTGTATATGATTACCTCATATAGCGTTATGTTTCGTCTTCTACTCTTTTCCTTAAGCACTTGTGTGACCTGACACTTCCTTTATAAGCTACCCCCGAGTACTACTTGAATTAGCACAAAAACAAAGCTTCAAATTATGGATGAGGCCTATTTTCCATTCTCAGATCGCTAGCAGGCCTGCAGGCAGGATAGAGACATTATGTAGAGCACATTTCAAACTGAATACACAGGTTTTAGCATTTAAGCTTTTTTTAAAGTGCCAGATGGATAAGATTTACCATATGGAACAACAATATAACTCACAAAGTCACAGGAAATAATTTGAATTCTAATATTTTTATGACAACACCAAGTGTACAGTATGTTCATCTGATCTCATGTGGTTGTTAAACCCACAAGAGATGAGAAATGAAGTGCTGAATAGGGGTTGTATTTGCAGCAACTGTTGTCTAGCACATCGACAAGGCCCGAGTCTTGTGTCTGTGTTCTGTGTCTGTGTACACACTGCCTGTATGTCCTTGTCACATTGTGTTTGTCAGCGGGTCGTGTTATATCTTGGTGCAGTGACAGCATCAGTTAGCTGCCTGAGAGACATCAGAGATCATGTTCACGGTGCCACCAGGCAGCGAGGGGGGCTGAGAGTTGTGCCGGGCCACAGGGTCTGGGAGTAGATAATGTCAGCCGGCTCGGAGCAGGAGAAATATGGTGGCATATGTTGTCTGACAGGGAAACGCCTGGCTGCTGTTGAGCAAAGAGGAGAGATGACTGGTGGCCGATTGGAGTGACAGCTGTCAGGACATACTGTGTGTGTGTGTGTTTGTGTGTTCCTGTACTGCTGTCCTTATAAGAACCAGTCTAAGTTGAGACCTTGCAATCTTTGGAAAGTGTGGTGTGTCTTTTTAAAAACTTTTAAACAGGTGGTTCAAAGATTGAAATCAGGTTTAGAGGTTATGTTAGGATTCTAATTTAATTTAGTCAAACAATCAATCAACAACTACAGAAATATAATACATTGCTTTTTAAGGCAAATCCACTATTTTTGGATGAAATTTGCAAAAAAAAAAATGAATAAACTGAAATAAAATGAAAGAAACTAGTATTGTTCACAAAATGTAGGGAAAATAGATAATGAAGGTATATCACCAACCTTGTAAATGAACAAATAGTGAGATTTTGGGATTAAAAAAAACAAGAGAGAGAGAGAGAGAGAGAGAGAGAGAGAGAGGAGAGAGAGACGAGAGAGAGAGAGAGAGAGAGAGAGAGTGAGAAAGAGAGAGAGAGAGAGAGTGAGAAAGAGAGAGAGAGATAGAGAGAGAGAGAGAGAGAGACGAGAGGAGGAGAGAGAGAGAGCGAGAGAGAGAGAGAGAGAGAGAAGAGAGAGAGAGAGAGAGAGAGAAGAGAGACTCGTTTTACAGAGTTTGTGTTGGCTTGATAAAGAAAAAAGTAATCATGGGTGGGGCTCTGCTTGAGGAGTTTGGACATATGACTAAAGTATTTTTTAATTTCTGGCAACACCTGCTTCAAGAAAAGTTGAAACTAGTTTAGGTTTTAAGACTTGGGTGTGAGGTATCAAATTAGGATTAGTTTGTAAAGGTTTAAGCAAGAAATGAAGTGTTGACAGTTAAGATAAAATTCTGAGGTTAGGAAATTAACAGTATATTTACACATAGAAATTAATTATTTCTGTAACATATGTAGACACACACACACACACACACACGCACGCACTGACACACACACAAAAAAGTGGTCGTGAGATCAAAAATTATGGAAATTATTACCAGTACAGGACATAAGAAAAAATAAACTTCTGCTACGCAAAGTTCTTATTTTTGAAAACTTGCAAACTACTGTCCAGTTTTACCTCTTCAGGCTTCTAAAAGTTATTAAAATGAAACTTTGAGGAGGTAAAAAAAACACTTGATGAATTGCTCACAACACAAACACACACACTACCATGAGGGATCACAATAAGATATTGCTTTGTAATAAAAGGCTGCACATTTTTTTCTTAGGTATATTCAATGATCTGCATAAATATTTTTTTAGCTTAGCTGTATATACATTTTTCATATCAAAGTAGATTTAAATTGTTTAAAAGGCTTCCAGTGTTCTGTTGTGTCTCAGTCTTACACCGAGACCCCACTGTGACAGTAATGACTAGACAGCAGGCTAAAATACAGAGCGCTGCCTCAGACAGGTGGACAATGGTGATAAGGGGATTTCCCAACAACCACAGGAGGTGAATGCAAATGTTTTCCAGTATACCTGAATGAGTGGAATATCCATTAAAGTTGCCAAGGTCAGAAATGTGATTCCCATCTGCATCAGGGTACTGTAAGATGCATCCACTAAATACCAAATTACATTTTTTAAATTTAATTTTGTTATCTTTTATTATTGCAATATATTTTGGGGGAAAATTAAGGATAATTATAAGTTTATGAAGAGGCGATTTATTTTCCTCTCCTACATATGTTCTCTTCCACTAACCATTGTTCAGTTTCTTCAAACATTGCAATCAAAATGTAAATATAAATGCTTTTAAAGTTTCATTTGAATCAACAACTGATCAGGCCTCAAATATAATAAAAAAGAAGTTGGTTAAACCGTCATTGTGGACCTGCATTAAACACTGAAGGAGTATGAGAGTCCAGGTAGAGAGAGACAGGCAGGAAAAGAAGGCATATCCATCAGATTAACACACAGTAATGTCTTCCTGGTCTGGCTCCCAGCATCAGTGATTTATCAATGCAAAGCTAATAGCATCAATATGAATCTAACTAAAAATCAATATTTCATTACTTAATTGTTAGTGGGAATGAAGAAGGATGATTGTATGAGATAGCGTTTGAGAGCATCTGGAGTTCACAGAGACATCTGGAGGACAAACTCCAACAGTAACTGCACACTTAGTTCCAACATACTTTTAAAGAAGAAGAAAAAAATCAATGTCCACAGCTTTAATATCTTAAAACACCAACAACAAACAGACAAAATCCAATGATTTGTTGCATAACTCCGGCGAGGTTAAAATCATGTTACAACCTTACATTTTATCAAATAGATCCTGGTCACACAACAGCCCCACCCACCCACCCACACACACACACACAGACACACACACACACACACACACACACAGGAAATATGTCATTTTGCCTCATTAGGATTTGGTTTTGGTCCCCATGACGACTACTGGTCCCAGTAAGGTAACAAAAACGCACGCTCACAGGCACACAAAATGCAGTCTGAAGAATCCATTAAAATAATGATAGCTTGCCTTAAAAGGCTCAATGTCTGACAGCTATCAGACCCACATAGTTATCAGGATGCATCCATCACCTAACGTGTTATCATACAGGGTCTATTGGCAAAAGTCAGTATGATGCAATTTAGTGACAAAGACTAAATGACTTTCTTCTTCAACCATCTTTACTGAAAACATCTGTTTACAGATTGATATGATGTCTTCTTGTAAAGGCTTACATTTGACCTAAGAGTATAGTATACTCATACTGTACTTAAGATGAATTAATTCATTGGTACCCCTTTGGATCAAGTCCTCCTGGTTTCTATTTTAACCGTCTGGGATGAAGAATCTGCCCTCCCAAAAATAACGACACAATAAGTTGTAATGTCAGTTGCTTGAAAATGACATATAGTCAAGACTGTAGGAAATATGACCTGGAGCTGTAGCACAGTTGAGATGGTGTATGTATATTGACAATCTTTCGGAGATGCTTGGAGGATGTAACCCAATAGTGGACCTTACCACAAGGGGGCCACTGTTGGGTCAAAGTAAGTCAGAAAAGTTTTTTCTTTAAACTGTAACTATGATTATTCCCAAACCTTCACCCCTCAGTTATAATTGTAGCCATGTTGACAAAGATCAGCTAATTTTAAGAAATCAGAACTTTAACCCATACCACATATAAAGAGTATAAATATATATTCATTTTTAAAAGTCTAAATTACTGTTCTAAAACAGCTAGGTACTGTAGTTTTTAGCAAACATCACTCAAACAGATTTAATTAGTGAATTTATTGGTGACTACTTACTCTGTGGATTAATACACATGTTGTGCTGTAGTGAGCATTTACAGCAGCAGACGGTTTATGTGGGATTGAATCAAAATAAACTACAGTGCCCACATTCATCGCAATTAAGAAAAATGCCATACAGTACAGTACAACAATGTGCCTCATTGATGTGTGTTTAATAGTTTTTGCACAACAATGCAGCTCTATGGAAAACATGTGATAGTAAGAGGACAGTGACACACAATAAAAAGGTAAGATTTAGACTTCATTTAGTAGGGGAAACCCGACGGCAGCATACTAGACAATAAACTAAGTATAACTGCACAGTTGTGGTGTCCATAAAAAAAAACCTCACAATATGTTGTATTGTTTATCTTTGGGTTATTTCCTCAAATGAAACATGCCTTGTGCTGTTTTATTGTTTTCCGCTCATGTCATCGTAATGAAATAGAATGAAATAGAATGAAATATTATCTAACCTGGAGGTAACACTTTGAGTTTTACCCATCAGGGCTATAATTATTCTTCTCTCAGTCTTTCAGTTGAAAAGAGCACTCTTTGTTTATCATAAAAAGCAAGTGCTGCAACTTTAAACAAGTGAAAACAAAAAGCATGTGTTTAATCATAAGACTTGTAACTTTCTCCATATTATAGCCTCCTTTAATAATTCATTTGTGTCCAATACTTGGAAATATCTGAAAGGAAATCTTAAAATGTGTTTTAAAAAAATTAACCTGAATACAAAAAATTGTTTCACAAGACATCACATGCATTGTCCCCGTTTGAAAATAATTACGTATGGCTTAAGATGCATAAGTGACAACAGGACTGTATAAACACAGCATAATAAAAGTGCGTATTGCACTCGCACTGTACTGTGAAGCTGCCAGGGTCTCAGCAACCTGAGGTGAGTGTAAACTGAATTGGAAATTAATTTCATCATGTTCTTGAACTATGATGATGTGTAATTCACCATCTTCCTACACATGACTTATTGTGCCTCCTTCAGCAGTTCCTGTAAAGGTAAAAAAGTAGACCAGTTTGCAAGAAGTCCATAATGTCAGGGACAAAAGAAAATTGTGAAGAGTACTGAGTTTAAAACGCAACATTTGACATTGAAAGAAACCAAATAACGTATCTGTACGACAGTTTCTATCACGTAGCAGGGCTATAAATGGAATTCAAATTAGTGACAATTTCTAGATAATAAAAATGTAAGAATAACAGACTCAAAACTGTTTATTATTATATTTTGCATACAGAGATCCTCACGTAATCCTACTTACTCTCTGAACTTTTCCTTGTCCTTTGCTTTTATGAAGTGCTATTTGGTCTGCTAAACAAGGTTGATTAATCTGATTAGATACGTTATAAAACTGACAGCTCTGTACGTTTGTATTCTGTAGTACTGACTTAGTTGGAAGCTGAATTTATGGGGGGAAAAAGTAGTCAGGATGACAACATGCTGACATTCATTCTTGTGACTTGCTATCATGCAGGAATCCCAGAATATTTAACAGCTGGTCATCACAATCTAAAGCACCTATATAAAGGCTGAGACAAAATATATTTTTAGTAATTGCATCTTTCTAAGTCACTCTACCCAGTCAATAAAACAGCTTAGGAGTGGGCACTTCTAACCTTAACAAACCTTTGAATCTGTGAATATTATCCAGCTTTGTGGGGCACCTATCATTTATTTAGGACAATATTTACTACATTTCAGGTTTCACAACAACCCTCCTATCTCATTATTCCACCTAGAGGGAACCCCTGAGCAAAGATGCATTGGTTATGCATCATTTGGCCCTTTAAGGAACTATTGGAGAAGCAGTAGCATCCATCCCAAATAAAGACTAGCCTGACTATGGATAAGAATATGAGAGTGTGTCTTTCCGCATTATCAAGACCTTGAAGGTATCGCAGCCTTGGTTGTTAAAAAGACGGAGAGGGAAGATATTGTCAAAATAAATCTCGGAGGTAAAGGTATTATTTGTTATGTCAAAGATCTCACAGCGTGCCAACACTTGTTAATGCTTTTGTAATTTATGAAATGGTTATTTACAGGCTTTGAATCTGTAGCACCGAGTGGAAAAAGGGGTTTTGGTTTAATTGCTATGGAGCAAAGTACACGACAAGGCCCAGGAACTGGAGGGAAGCCAGATCCCTCCGCTGTCGAGCACTAATAACACATCACAGTGACAGAGATGCGCCTCCTCTCTACCTTGCTGTATCGATCTCCCATCTCGCTGTTAATAGTCCTGTTAAACACCAGCTCGGCTCTTTACTGTGTCCAAGCCCACTTAACAATAAAACTCCCCCTTCTCTCACCTTTTAAAATGCTTGAGGGGCAGCAAAACTATTGCTGTTGGAAAGGAATTCACCTGCCTAGTGGATAATATGTTCATATTTGTAGAACCTAAAATGTGTCTTAATTAGTTTAAAGCAGAAATGTGTTGCACATATTGATTTGCATTCAGGAGAATCTGCTCTTGCTTAACTTATCGGTATGGTGCAGCATTTATCAGATGTTAAAGGTGCACTTTGAAAGTCATGCCAGGATGTTTAGTATTTTAGACAAATTAAATGAGAAAAAGGAGTTAATTGAAGAAAGGAGGTGATCTGCTGATCTGTTGATCACTAACAGGTTTATATGCAGGCACTGATAAGTGTATGTTATATTTTGATTGAATTATATATCATAATAATAATAATAATAATAAATCATGATACACAACTGTTAACTGGCCCCACCCCCCACCCCAAACATCATTTTAACAATAGATTATTTAGAAGATGACAGCTTGTGTCTTTATTTTTGTCCACAAAATTAATCATCAGTGTACCTGCTGACATTGGTTTGAGAACAACTAGCCAAAAACAGAGATATTGTGTAAAATGTGGCATTTAAAGAGGAAATTTCACTGAATTTCTCATGATAATATTTAAAAATGTTTCGCACATGAGCATCAGATATTCCTATAATCTGCTAAATTAACATGTTTAGGCAGTAAACATAAACATTGCATTCGGTAATTGCCAACGTGGGAAGAGATGGAGAAGTACGTCTAAGACAAACAATTGCTGCCCATGTAGAGCAGAAGTCCAGAGGGAGTCCAAGTCTTTAGTCAAGGACTTGTGTATTATTAGTTGAACGATATAAAACATGACAAAATGCCTACTCAAAGCGAATCAAAGATTCTCAACCCTTCCCACGGGGACATCTATGTAGGGCAAGAGCTCCTCGCCTCTCTTCCTCTCTCTCCTGGGTAGCGTGCATCGTCAGAAACAGACTCTAAAATCCTCTGCCATCCACAAACAATCACCACAAGCATATGTGAACATTTTTTCTCCAACACTCTACCTCTAAAAAGTCTGACATATCTTACAAAAGAATCTGTAGTTCGAGAACATTTGATTTGAGACATTTTTCATTCAAATATATGTTATGATGGTTATAATGTACTTCTCTTTAAATCATTAAGATAAAGTTTATGAATCAATAGTTAAATCTACATTTTGAAAACACATCACTGGATTAAATTAAATTGTTAAATGTTTTAGTTTGCTTTAACAAAACTATAATTAAACCAAATCTTAGATGCATTTTTGTTTGTGCAACCCAATAAACAAGAGCTAAACTAAGAGTAATTTGTCACAATTTGCCACCTTTTTTTGACAAATCCCCATTGCAGCGAACCGAACTCTGCATGTGTCTGCCTTGAACGTGCAGAGATTAGAAAGAAAGAAAAAAAAAGATAAAGTCTTACAGAGGGGGTGTGTTTGTGCATTAAAACTTTCTTTTTTTTGATAGTATGTTCCATCTCCTGCTGGAGCTCCTTTTTGGCAGAAAAAAACAACATTTGAGTAACTAAACAGGAGCATAAGTGCGATGTTTGTTGTATTTGATTTTCACTGATGCCTCAGGAAGGAATTTCTGGCTTTGGTGGTGAGGCTTTGAAGAGAGTTTTCTTAAAGGTGTGCAATGTTTTTCTTGTCTCAAAGCAGCATTTTATTTTTATTTATCCTGCTAATGTCATGTTTGCAGACGCACACACGAGACACACACGCACACACATTCGCAGACATGCTTAGATCAGAGAAATGTTAAAACGGAATATGCAGAACCACAGACTATAAGATTAGAAGTGTTCATATATGAACCAGAAGGAGAGTTTTGGCTTTTTGGTCTTTTCAAAACGACTTATTATTCATTTTCATCATATATTCTCTCTATCATAACATTTATTCTCAACATGTACAAATCTTCTTAAAAATGTATGTATATGTGTGTATTTCAACTGAATCTAAAGACTCAGACAAGTGCTTTTTTTAAATGGAGCTTCCAACTGCATCTCACTGTCTTCATCAATACCTGCAGCTCTTAGACCTCAAGTTCATAGAGAAGAATGACAATGAATGCTTGACAATGAAGACGTTTTCATGAATTTAAACGTCAGTAAGAGATGTAGCTAATTGAAGAAAAAATGTGAGCCGTTGTATGTTCAGTAGCAAATAAACTGGCAGCTAAACAGTAAACTGTGTTACAGAAAGACTGTGCTGGCATCCCGTGTTACACAGTATATCAAAACATTTGGTTTAACGTCTTTAGAAATATTATTTACTGTACATTTCCAGTAAAAAAGGCCTCTTGACTTTGTAATTAAATGCTATCGAACACACAGTTTCAAAATGTGGCACAATACTTTGACATTTCTCCACTGACGTGTGTTATTTATCACTCTCCCTGCTGTAAAACTCAGGTGCTCTGACTGTGTTCACGCAGTGTTACCAAATGATTCATAAACTGCTGAGTCTGTACTTTTGCTGGAATGTGAACATTTTTCTCCTGAAATGTTCGCAATAATAGCTCCGCTGAAGGTGGCAATCATGTTGCCAAATTAGTCATCCTAATTTGACAAGAAAAAAAGGGGGGGAAAAAGACGTATAGAGAAAGACAACACAAGTCTTATTCAATTACAGAGGAGATGCTTCAGTGGCAGTCTAAATATACTTGTAAACATAGGAAAACTGAAAATCTTTTAACATCATTTAGCTGATACAATTTATGATCATTATCAGGGTTGAAATGCAGTTGCACTGTAAGTAAAAGAAACACATTTCTCTCTCTTTCATACGCATACAAACTATGTGCAACTGAAAATCAATACGATCGGTTTAAAACTGTTTTTCTAACAACACTAAAAGCTTTAGTGGCTCCAGATCATCTTTGTTTCTTTATCGAGTTTTTTTATTTTTTTTAAATGACTCTTCTGAGAGATTTAAGATAAAGTGAAAGAAGCGTTTCTCACAGCGTGGCCCCTGAGGCTCGGCTCTTGGATCCCTCACCACGACACAGGACCCGTCATGCTTGTCATTTCGATGTTCCTGAAGGTCGCTGCATCTGAAAGGCCGCGAGGGAGAGAGGTGAAGAAATACTCATTGACGTCAGAGTGTAAAATAAATAACTTTAACAAACGGTTAGCGAGGCTCCCTCTCACATACGATCAACATTGTGCTCTTGTAGACAAACATTTGTTTTCACGCTTAATGGGCACGGGAATGATTTATTTGCAAAACCTTCCAAAAAAAAAATCATTTAAGTATGACATGTTAAAAGAAAGAATAAGCACACAAGCAAAGCTGTTAGAAAGATTAAAGTTTTGTACAAGGACAGATGAAGTAACAGTATGAGGATGAAAACAGAAGAGTACATTCTGACTGATAATTTCAGATTAATATTGATCTAGCATGCAATAACTGTATTAATTACCAGTTTCTTTAGGCTTACATTGATACATTAACTGTTGTGCTCGTATTATCAGAGGAGCTGGAAGTGATTAGGACAGTCGTGTGATTGGTTGCATGTTATTTTTAGTTGTTTATGTGTTACTGTCTCTTGCTTTGAGGCGCTTGTGAGTAGCATCTTCTACACAGATTTATATTTAAATATGTGTAAAACCTCACAAGCTTTTTGATCTGTTGTTCAAGTAATTAAACAGTTGCAATGCTGCAGCGCTTATTTAAACTGAAGTTTGACAACTTTTGAAAAGATGCCAACTTTTAACTTGTTTGGACAGTTCTGGTTGTATTATTTCGGAGGGTGGACAATGGTTGATACACTTACAGGAGGAGACTAGTTCTCTAAATGTCGTTGCAATTCCTGCTGGTCACCAACAGAGGCTGATAAAGGTCATGGTCATGCATGACTTCATGTCCTATGAATAGTGATACAGTGCTGAACATATTTAGGTAATGTGATATTTACAGTCCTGCACTGGTTCCAATCACTCTTCATCTTTCCCTCTTTGTCTCCAGTTTAATTGCTTTACTGGCCGCTGAATACCCTTCCCTTCCTTCTGCCTCTCTCACTCTCTCTCTCTCTCTCTCTCTCTCTCTCTCTCTCTCTCTCTCTCTCTCTCTCTCTCTCTCTCTCTCTCTCTCTCTCTCTCCCTCTCCATTTTTTCTTTTTTTCCTTCTCAGCCCTCACACACACACACACACACACACACACACACACACACACACACACACACACACACACACACACACAACACACACACACACAACACACACGCACACACACACACACACTTCCTCTGGCCCCGAGTAAGGCCTCACCAATGCGGGCTGACGAGAAGTGACAGCTCTCTGTATCACTCCCTGGCACTGACAACTGACAGATGGATACCACTCACACACACTGCAGGGGAAAAGAGAGAGAGCGAGAGACTCAGAGGTCGAGGAAGAAGAAAGTGCCAAGTAGGATGATTCTCCAGCATTATTCTCTTTTCATAGAGCTGCTGTGTGATTGAGTGCTGGGTAGAATAACAAGCTTGTGTCATGCCAACCTTAAGCTCTTTTCTCCTTGCAGACACAAATATGTACACACACACACACACACACACACACACACACACACACACACACACACACACACACACACACACACACACACACACACACACACACACACACACACACACACACACACACACACAGAGAGAGTAGAGAGAGAATACCTGCACCGGAGATGCAAGCAAAAACCATAAAGTGCTTGAAAAGTATAGAATAAAATGATTTTTTTGGATCTGAATATACATAAAGGAATAAAAACACGTATAAAAATATATTATTGATTTGGTATTTAATGCAATTGCTCAAGATTACAGTCTGACATTTTTAGGAGTGACTTTTAGGAAGAAGAGTGAAGATGGGTATTTCTGTAGATCAGATGCAACGATTAATCGATTAATCAATTAGGTGCCAACTATTAAATTAATTGTCAACTATTTTGATAACGGATTAATCAGTCATTCTTTTAGTGACAGTAAACTGAATATCATTGGGTTTTGGACTGTTGGTTGGGACAAGACATCCATCTTGGACTTTGGGAAACAGTGATCAACATTCTTCATCATTTTCTCACATTTTGCAGACCAAATGACTATTTGAGAAAATAATTCAAAGATGAATTGATAATGAGAATTATTGTTAGTTGCATCCCTACTGACAACATATTTGTCAGGCTGTTACAATAAATTTTAAATACTAAATCCTGTTATTCAGTATTTATGCTGTCTGGTGCCCGACTTTTGAATAAGAAGTCAGCCCCTTTGCTACAATGCAATGCACATAGGGGGCAGGTAGGGAAACAAAAACCAGTTCCAAATTAGAACCAAATCCAAAATGGCATGAAGCAGGTACAAGTTTTAAATTGTTTTTAAATTTCAGTCCTGCTCATTGGTTCCTACACACAATAAACCTATTTTCATTGCAAACAAAAGAACAATATCTGTCTCAACCTACAGCAAAAGTAAGTTGATTTGTTTAGATACAAACATGCATGGTTAATGTCACCTCAGTAGTAGAATGGTGGACCGAGCTCAAATGTGTGGTCCACTTTATTAAAGAAAACCAAGTGTAATATGTGTGGGAAGTTAATTAGCTGCAAGTCAGGTTGCTGATCAAATTTGACCAAACATTTAAGGTAGTATGGTGTCAATCTGAAGGAATGTCCAGAGTTTTATGGTCTCTTAGACAGAGCATGTCATCAGCCAGCGATAGCGCCTCGCTAGCACCTCCAGTAGAGCAGGAATATCAAGCTGCGACAAACTGTTCTCTTTGGCAATAAAGGGAAAGATCAACAAAGAAAAAACTGAGCAGTGGCAAATACAACAGCATCCACAAGAAAATGTATGTTCTGACCATGGATCATCATATTTTTTTTGTATCTATTTACTTTGTTTCATTGAAATAAGTAAATAAGTAAAAAGCTCTAAAGAATAAAGATATTTTTATTAACCCTAACCCTAACCCTAACCCTAACATCTGAACTCTTTTTTTTACCATATTGGAATTGAAATTTGGAATCAATAAACCAATCAGAATCATTAAGATTAAAGCTACACCCAACCCTGATGTAAGTGCATGCTTAGAGTATGTGCTGTATATTCAGACACACACACACTTTGTTATCTGGATGACTCGCACGCCAGATGTTTTTAACATGTTGTCACTGATGTGTATACGTTGTTTGATCGATGTCAACACATTCAACTTGGGAATGTGAAGATATTTACAGTTCTCACTTCTGACACATCAGAGAAACTATGTAGATCCATCAGAACACAATGTCTGTTTCAGTTTTATCAACAGTTTCATCACATGATGTTGATGTTTTTGACACAGAAGAGACAAGTGCATGAATGTTTTTGAGTTTTTATCACCTGCATCTGGTATCCACAATGATTTTTATTAATAAATTGCTCATTTTTTCCACCTATATGAGTAAAATAAGTAAGCCATATTCACAGTTGGCAGGAAAAGCTCATAATACTTAGCCAATGACAGATTCTGATTGGCTGATTGGCTTGTACTGGTCTTTTTTACATTGCGTGTGAATTTAAAATACAGACGGGATAATGGAGGCAATGCATCATGTCTGTTTCATCTTCATCCACCAAAATAAACTGTTTAAAGCCAGTAATATCACATTTTAGCTGTCATATTTTGCAAGTTCTACAGTTAATGATTAAAATAAACAGAGCCTTCTGAAAAACTGCTGCAGAAGCTGTTTCAGTTTAAGAGACAGGAAACTGAAGAAAATGTGCAGCAATTCCCACATTTTGAACTGAGGATTACAATGCAGCCATGTTAAAATCTCTCATGTAAAAATAGGATCCTGTCTAGTGCTGCAAAAATGTTGCCACTGAGACATTGTTTATGGTATGTGGAATATGTTGAGTTTTGCACTGTTGGTTGAACCAAAGAAGAAGTATGAAGATGTCACCTTCGACTCAGGGAAATTGTGATGGACACTTTTCACTAATTTTTGACATTATATAGATCTTTCAAGAAAATAACCTACTTGTATCAAAACTATCAAGGACAGGAAGGTTTTTTTTGTCGCCATTACTTTCTGCATCTCTTGATAGTTTCTTTGATTAGCTGGATATAATTTTGTCACCCACAGGGAGTAGACAAAATGTTGGACACAGTTAACAGCAGAGGCAGACAGCTAAAATGTTCCATTACTTCTGTCATTTCAGTCTTGCTCCATGTGTGGTGCAATAGAAGAACAGGACAGCGTCCGCTATCCTGGAGGGATGAAGGACGTAAAGGTCTACTTTGTACTCCGTACTCCAATTCATCTTTTTGCTAAATAATTGTGCAGTTTTGTTTGAACTTCTGTTCTTTGAAAACCAACGTAGATTATTATCATCAAACTAGTCTTAAAGGAAAAAAGGCCATTTGATTTAACACTTTGTTTGTTTGATATTTCAGTTTTTAATAGGCAGGTTGGGGTATATTGTAGATACATTTAAAGTAAAGGATTTATGACAAATCAAGCTACAGGTAGGGGCGGCTGTGGCTCAGGAGGTAGAGCTGATCCACTAATCAGAGAGTTAGTGGTTCGATCTCCGTCTCCTCCCGTCTGCATGTTGACGTGTCCTTGGACAAAGATACTGAATCCAAAATTAATCCCGATGGCTGCACCAGCAGTGTGCGAGTATGTGTTTGAATGGGTGAGCATGGAAACATTGTGGGGCACTTTGGACAGGAAACGCTCTATTGCTCCTGATGAGCAGGTTGGCACCTTGCATGGCAGCCTGTGCCATTAGTGTATCAATGTGTGTGTGAATTTGTGAATGCTGGCATGTACTATAAGGTGCTTTGAGTGGTCGATAAGACTAGAAAGGCGCTATATAAATGCAGCCTGTTTACAAATTCAGAAGAGATACACCAAAAACATTTTTTTTTTTTTTTTTTTTAAACATGCCATTTTCACAGTTGTTAAATACAGAAAAAATATATTGTGTGCTTTCAGATATGAGCTGATTTCCCAAGTCACAAAACAAATCTATTTTCGCCTCAGTTGTTTGGCTTAGTCGTATTCACATGAGAATCAATGGCCAGGTGGTGATTGTGGTGTGACTGACTCAACACCACAATCACCTGCAGAAAAGTGGGAAGAGAGGAAAAGAGAAGATGAAAGAAAATTCTGTCAGTAAAGGAAATCCCAGGAGAATGACGCTAAGCAGACACAAATCAAAACCGAAATGGACACTGCAACTGCACACGACTACAGCAGAGGATTTAATAATATCTACGTCTTCTCCTAACTATAATATATCCCAAAAAGCGCAATACTTTCCCCAAACAACGGAAAACTGAGTTCAAAGTCCCTCTCTCAGATTTGTCACTGTGACTGCTGTGAAACACCTTCAACTCTAAGAAATCAAATTTTACACTTAACTGTAAGAGCCACATGAGGAGATTTGGCAAAGTTGGCACACACTAAGCATCCGTGCTGAGTCTGATTGAACTAATAAGCTCATGCCTGAAACCGTAAGTGACACTCCAGAATAGCAACAGTGTCAAGTCTCAAATGGGCGACGCCACACCAAGGCGATGATGACACAAGCATTGTGTATAGGAGGTGAAGAGTATGGTAATGTTGTCAGCGCACCCTGAGGCCTAGGAGCCATCATACAGCAAAAAACAAGAAGCTCTGCAATACGCTGTCTCGTTACTGGCTGGCACATATTCTGTCAATCTTCCTAATGCCAGACAGCTGCTCTGATTACTTCCTCTCCACTTCCTACATCCCTCCTGCTTGACCTTTTATAATTATGTAAAATGATATTTATTTTCCTCTTTTCTGGAGGGGAAAATCTCCCAAACATGAAAACTTGTGATCATGATAGCTCGAGTCTCATGTGATCATCATAACTGCAGTCTCTCTTGAGCGTGATTGCTAGTGTGTTGATAGCTAAAGGCAGCTTGTTTTCTGGGAAAGAACAGAGTCTGATGAGTTTGATTCTCAGCCAGCAGAAGGAGGGGGGGGCACAGTGCTCTGAAAACCTCAACAATATTTCAGGAATACTCAGATTTCCACTTGTGGTTTTGATTTTGTTGGAATGAGGAAATCTTGTTCTTTAGGTGAATATTTGTTATGACATTTCTGCAGCACTGACAAGCTTTGTGAAATGTTATTGTTCTAGACAATAGCTAATGGATGCTCAAATATCTCAAACTCAAAAACTCATTTTAACCATATCTTAACCTGGGAGCAAAACATTTTTCATCTTGTGTCATAAATAACCAAAACCATCTTGCTAAAAAATGTTACTCCACATGTAACATGTAGCTACATGTTTTTTTCTCAAGTGGTTAAAATCTTGTTGTTAATGAAATTTTACATCTTGATCATTCCTGAGATGCTCTCCCCTAGCATGCTTATTGAACATGTAATTCAATTAATCTGATCCATGCAATGTTTCAAAGCAACTTCCTGACAAAATAGTGCAGAAAACCTTCACCATGTGTAGGCTGTGGCATAAACAATTCCATTCAAGGCACTCATGTTGAAGGTTATGAAAATCCTTTAATAAAGAGTCAGAAATATGATAGGACTAGTGCATTATAAAAATACACAGTGTGCCAAAGCAGGATGAAGGCATATTTATTTAATGTTTTTGTACATTAGCAAACCCAGAATGTCCTTGTCAACACTTTGTGTTTCACTGTGAAAGCACAACACTGCTTTCATATTTAAATTTTTTTTTGCACCTTCTGGAATATCTCTGCATGATTTACAGTTCAAAACCCCTTATTTATCTTACAATACTGACAATTGTTACATCCCTCAGTTCAGCTCCTATCTCTTTAAGGCCCCCCTCCACACTGCTCTGATAGGCCAGTCTGCCCCTCCGCAGATGTCTTGAAAAATAGTAGTAGATGGATTTCACTTCTCGTTCATGTTCTTTACTTGAAATACATCCCTACATATTGAGGCCTAAATCTAATCCAAATATGCGAGTGGACAACGTGAACAACTTTAGCAACTAAGGCTACGTTTGTGGGCATGTGCAAACAATCTGATGTCATCATGGAGGAAGTTGAGGTAACTTTGCAAACAAAGCGTTCAGAGCAGGTTGAAGCCCTGGCTTTTGACTTTTAGGGAAGATTTTCGACATACGTTCACCTCAAGTTTTGAACTTTTACATGTTTAACATAGACATCCAATATTGTAATAGTATAAAATAACAGAAAATCACAAAAAACATCTATAGGTCCATAAATTCACTCACAGTTTACAACTATATAATCCAGCAGACCAAACTAATCTATCTTTTGATTTATTGAATTATATGCATTATTCAATGTACAGAATGTCAATTCAGCCACCTCATTTCCCACGTCGTCTCCACAAAACAGTTATTTTTTTCCACTATCTGTAGTAAAATAGTAAAATCTGCTCTTTTCAGTCACTAAAATACATCCCTCCCACACACATACACACAGACACGGGCACACTGAGGAAATCTGCCATGAAACTTAATCACAAAAGGTCATGTTGGCGAGGGAGGAACAGATTAAATTAGCATAGTATTAGATATGGAAAATGATTTCTGTCAAATCAAACTGTAGCACAATTATAATATGTTAATTACTTATTTCATTAAGGAAGTTGATTGCAGTTCACAGATGAAATCATGCGGGCAGAGACACCTGGAAAGAGGTGATGAAGCTTGAAACCCGTCTCTCTCTCTTCTGTCCCTCCACTCTGTCTCGTGTTTCCTCGTCATCGTTTCTCATCTATTCTCACTCTGCCTTTTCACGTACGCATTAATTGCCTGAACGTGCCGCACAAAAATGCTTCAAAGGGCGCAGGACTTTTCATTTGTTCATCAAAGGGAAGATGATGAGGAGCGTGAGATCATATGACCGACCCACAATGCTCCTCAAGGGAAGTGAGGAGCAGATTCAGTGTTTGAGGCAGCCAATGAAAACATGGAATAAAGGAAGAATTTTTTACTGAATAGACTGTATAAACAAGACCAGATTTGACCAATTAGTGGTATAATAACATGGCATTGTTTTTAATAGTAGAAAATATGACTACTGGTTATGTGGTCATTGAAAGAAGAGAACGATAAATCTTTCTGAAGTTTACCTTTCTAAAATTTTCTGAAGGGTTTGTGTTTTTTTATGTTCAGTCTGACCAGAAATGTATCATTTTTGTGACAACCTTCATGAACATGTAACAGGCAGCTACCAAATGCCTTTGTTTTCAAAAAGACTGACAAACAAAAATGCATCAGACTTAAAATGTGAGGATTGCTGACGCCTTCATGTGGTGTTGAAACAACATTGAACATTTCTGGATTTAATTTTTCACGAGTGATTCTCTGTGGTTACAGAGCACTGATGTGGACTAAAAAGCACATTACAGATACAAAAGACACTGCAAATATGGAAGCAATACATCAGTGAATAAGAAAACAGATGGCTTTAGCTTTAGATAAAAAAAAACAAGTAGCAGATTTATATATAGCAGGGCCTTTTACATTATTTCAGCATCTTCAGGCATCTTTAGTTAAGACATGAATTGTAAGAACAAACCAAACAACCCCCAGCCTGACAAACTGGACACCTGTTTACAACTGTATTTAGGGTCAGAACATATGATTTCCTATATGTACTACAGGATTTCTGTCACACAGCAATGGAAGGTATTAAAAAAGACTGGAAAAGGGTGTTAGGTATAGAGATACTGCGGGATATATGGGACGAAGCAGTGACATACGTCAATTCTTGTTTCCTTTAATGCTAGACTTTTTTTTTATTAAGTATTATATATAGACTGCATTACTCAAGGGTAAAGTTTAGATCTGCAACGTTTAGTCTATATACCAAAAAATTAATCAGCAGCAATTTTTTATAATAAATTTAACACTTTGAGAAAAAAAAGCTACATTTCTCTGGTTGGAGCTTCTTGATGAGATTTTTTTGTGGTTTCTTTATTTTTCTATGATTTTAAACTTAGTATCATTGGGCTGCGACTGTTGGTCAAGACAAAACAAGATAGCTAAAGTTGCATTTTGGGCTTTGAGAAACAGTGATTGACACTTGAACATACAATGGCACTTTATAGACCAAATGACTCATTGATTAATTGAGAAAATAATCGGCAGACTAATCAATAATGCAAACTAATCGTTTCTTGCAGCCCTGGTAAAGTTACACAAAATATACTCAGGTGTCTCCAGTGTGTTCAGTGTAGAGATTTATTTCATAACCCTGCTTCAATCAAATACAAATACGGGAAGCAAATGTACAGACTATTTTCAAATTTGCTCAACATTGACATCAGTCCAGATCCTGTCTTAATAGTTGTTGAAATTTCTGAGGATGTAAGGAAGCTGCAGGTGGCCCAGAGACACTTGCTCTCCTACAGTATTATTAATGCAAAAGAAACTCGTACTGATGTTTTGGAAAAAGGAGGAAGTGCCATAACTCAAACAATGGCTGAGGATCAGATAAATCCTCAAGGACAAGCTTCAAGAGTTTGAAAAAATTGGCAACCATTACTTTTGCACTTGGAAGGGAAGAACAGTAATACACAGATAGCACTTCTAGTGGATTTGAGTGGTTGTGCTATAAGTCTGTTGTACTTGTATCCAGTTAAAGTTTTGTATTGTGTATGAATGCATAGTGGATTGGGGGGAAAAAATAAGCATTGTGTGTTTGTATTATAAGTTACTCGTACAAGGTGACTTCTTAATAAAAAAAACATTTAGAAGAAAAGAGGTAGTTTCAGTTTCACAGTTTGAAAATGTCACGTCAAACAGAGTTATGTGACCGCAGAGTATGTGCAAAGTGAATATTTGTACATGTTATTTTTACATTAATCTTAATCACAAATACAGCAGAGCACAGCACAGAAGAGATCAGAGGGTGACCACAATAAAACATTACATTAAGCATTAGACAGAGTCCAACACCAGCTATTATACAGTATGTAATCTGCTACAGTATTACCCAGCAGCCACGTCTTCACTCTCCAACAAACTACCTCCAATCGTTGAGGACAACATACTGTAGTGAAATGAGAAAAGTCTTATCCCAGAAATCTACCTGGCTAAGACACATCAAATATGCAGCACATCATTATGAACTTAATAAACTATAAATAAGCAGCAGATGACCATTAGTACATGGTTATTAGCTCAAGGTTGGCAACGAGTGTAGCAGCAGCAGGAAGCATAGAGCAGGAACAGGCTCAGCAGTTAGATGTAGTTATGACATGGAGAGTAACAGTCAAGCAAGCCCAGATACGGCCCATACTTTCAGTGAAATATTTATGCTTTGCTGAACATGAGGTATGCAGGAAGAAAAAGTAGAATCTGTAGGTAGAAAACAAGCACAGTAGAGACAGTCAATCAATATTACGGTACAGGTATCCTTTGTAAAAGGGCTGTTTGCAAGACCACAGTCATGTTTACATCCCCAAACAAACAAACCATTTTACCATCTACTGGAGACTTGATTGCATTACAAAACCGGTCTCACTTTATTTTATGGTACACTAATAAGACATAATAAGCTATACTTTGTATCAAATTAGACAACAACTAGAAATAATGTGTTCTTCATTAGTCAATAAACAAACAGTTATACCCTAATTTGACACCATACACCTAAATTATGCTGTAATTAGAAACTGCATGTAATGTCATATTAAATGTATTAGACAAAAATATACTTTAGACACCATTATACCAAATTATTCTCTAATTAGAAACCAAATAGGTAATCCCAATCCACTATTAGACACCGTTTTACAAGTTCATAGTCTAATTAGAAATCAAATACAATGTTACATCAGATCCAAAATATGCTATGGTTAGATGCTACCCTCTACCAAATTATGCTGTAATTAGACACCACATTTAATGCTACTATCATTGGCCTATGATAGCTTAATTAGACAACACAGGCTGTAATTAAATGAATTGAATTCCACATTATATATTGGGCATTGCCTTTATAATAGTCAGACAAACACTGAGAGCTCAGAGGACAATACATTTATTTGGTCTTTAATTAAACATACAGGGTTATTTGTTGCTCATTAAAAGAAAACTGTATCTTAAACTGAAGTCAAACCACATCAGGTCACATCTGGTCACTACTTTAAATGTCCCTTGTAGCCTGGATGTTCTTTGGAGTTTTTATATTGTAAAAAAAAAACCCTACTTAACACTCCACTTGTACCACTTAAAGGACCAGTGTGTAGGATTTAGTAGAATCTAGTGTGGATACAGATTGCAACCAAATGAATACACTTCTCTTCAGCCTCCCCTTACAAGCGTGTAGGTGAACTTACTGTGGCCACAAAAGTCGTGAAAAACGGGAAAGTCTCTCTCTAGAGCCAGTGTTTGGTTTGTCCGTTCTGGGCTACTGTAGAAACACGGCAGTGCAACATGGCAGCTCCATGACGGAGGACCAGCTCCGTATGTAGATATAGAGGGCTCATTCTAAGCTAACGAAAACACAACAATTCTTATTTTCAGGTGATTATACACTAATGTACCATATGTACATTAGTGTGTACCATAATTATGAATATTATATTCCATTTCTGCCAAGTCTGTTCTGCTAGATGCCACTAAATTCTACATACTTCATGTTTAAAGACATCAGACCATTTGATGCCACGCCATCTGACGCCAGTAATATTAGGCTATGGAAGCTGCCAGGAAATGGCAACCTTTATTTGTCAGTTACACCGTCATTAGACTTTCTTAAAGGGTCACTTGCGACACAACAGAACTACACCGTAAACTTAATTGAAACATACCTACATCTTCTTCAGCTTTGTAGCATATTTTGGATCAGATATATTATTTTGTTTACTGTCTGATACATATCATATTATTTCTTGTTTTTGTCTAATTTGATGCAAAGTATGGCTTATTACTTTTTATTAGTGTAACATAAAATAAAGTGCAAACAGAAAAGCTCCAAGACAACAACAGCAACAAAGCAGAAGAAATATGTAAGACACTAATAAAAGCAATTAAAATATGAATATTCAATTATGAATGCTCAGATGTGAGTTTTCTCAGTTCAGCACTACATTACAAATCAACAGCATGAAGGCCAAGAAGTGCCAAAAAATACAACAACTGAAAGTTAAATAACCACCATGAAGAAATAATTCACAATTACTGTATTACCATAGCAGGCAATAAGGAGCATAAGAGCAGAAATAATCAGCAAGCAGAAGCCAAAAACAACACTATCAGATGTACTTTGCTAAATGTTACAGCATCAATTGAACACAGCCATGCATGTACACCAGCAGCCAACATTAACCTTGTTTAAGTCATCAGTAGAGTAAATTTCATTAGATGGATCATCTATGGTCCCAGACCGCAACAGCAGGACAGAGGAGAACTCCCTGTTTGAGGTAATCAGTTATCTGGCAAACGATCAGCAGAAGAAGAAAACTGGAATATACCCCAACAAACGATCTTGAAGTAACATGATCACACTGCTGGCAGAGGAGATTGTTTATGAAGAAAGATGAAGTAGACACATCAAGTGTTTGCAGCGGTTTTACAGCAGATTTAACACACCTGCATGTGGTTCAGCAGGTGGGCGGCTTTGTTTAAATACACTGCCTTGTACTGCAGAGGGTGCGTTGGATATATGCTGCAACCAGGAGAGCTTGTCACATGTGAAACTTACACCGATTGTTGCCTGAACAAAGAGTTAAGAACAGACATTTTCATTTACCTTTTGTGGGTTTTTTTTCAGTTGCAGGCTACTTGTGTAGAAATGGGTTACAATTAAGAGCCAGTGTAATGTAGGTGAGATGATGGATAAGGTGGAATGCTATGATGAGAGTGAGTTTATCAAACAAAACAATCTCACCTCAAGGTCATTTTAGTAACTGCTCTGGAGCTTTTGATCATATCACAGTTGTGCCCAGCTGATATTGAGCGCTATAAGAACTTATCATCCATGATGGCCTAAAAATTGATCTTCAAAGTTCATTCTTGACTTTGGAAACAGTTGCTGACAAACCGGTTTCACCTCTGGGTTCATTTAGCAGCTGTTGTGGAGCTTTCAATCATATCCCACGGGCTGTCTGAAATCACTTCCTGTTTACTACATAGTTCACTATATTTACTGACCAACATTTTGAGCGTCACTTTAAATGCTTTTCATTCATGTTGCCTTAAAAGTTTACTTCATTCTGGACCTTAAAAATAGTAGTTGACTAAAGTATCTCACCACAAAGTCCAGCACAAATCAGAGAGTAGATTTTCCTCTACTGTGGCGTGACAACGTGTTAATGCACATTTTTAACTGTAGGCTAGTGAGGACAAAGGATGCTCAGTTGCATGGCTACATTTGCCTTCTAGCATGTACACTGCTTATTATATCCATGTGGAGGACCCAGTCTATCAGTGCCAAGTGGATTTGTAAACATCCACACACACGCCTAACTTCTGAGCAATAAATCATTCAACAAAGCCTTCATATTTTGCCAAATTGGATACATTTCTGGCATAATTTATAATCTAATCAATGGCCAGAAAAGTTTAAGCTGATCTGAAACCTCTCGGCCTGATTGAAAGACTGACACGCTTATGTGAGTTACTGAAAGGCTGAAAGACGAAAGGCAATGATGGCAACGCTAAATGACACTTGCCTCTGACAAGTGGCAAATGGGATGGATTAACATAAGCCAATGAGCTTCAGAATGAATATATGTTCAAACCTCATTTGAAGTGGCATCTGTGACATTGCCATGCCAATTTTGAGAGAATTCAATCTGCCGGCATCAACTCTCTAAAACTGTGATTGGACTTGTGAAGAGACCAATTTGCTTCTAAATGTGTGCAGTCAGGGCTCTTTGTGATTATGATACGATATCTGTATCTATTCTTGAGCTCCAGCTGTATTCTCAACTCCATCAGCACTCAAATTAGCCTTTCTTATCAAGTATTTGAGGGAAGATTAGAACATAATACAGTCTATCATTTTGAGAGGCAGGGTTAATGTTTGCTAGGATGTTTGAGGGGTTATCAGCTGTCAGTACAAATTGCTAGAAAGTTGATGAAGTCTGTGTTTCATTTGTGACCAGCGGTTAATCCAATGTAGCAGACTTGTATTCTGGGATGAATTATTTTTGATGAGGCTGCCATCCCTTTTTTTCGTCAATTTCATGCATGTTTATACAGTCCATAAATGTAACTGTCACTCTCAGAGTTTTTGCCATTTTTCCTTCAATGCTGCTACTTTTGAGTTTTGTTCCAAAAATATAACAAAATGTATGCAGCATTTACAAATATGGTGCCTATACATGGTCCCTTTTTCCCATCAATGCTGTTCTACTTCAAAGCAGTCTTGTTTCACATATTTATTGAGTGGATGCAGCCTTAAAGGAATAGTTTGTCATTTGAGGGAATCCTCTTACTTGCTTTCTTGCCAAGAGTTGAGAAGATCAATACCACTCTCACATTTATACTGTAAACATAAAGCTAGAGTCAGCCGCTGCTTAGCTTAGCTCTTTTTATTTTTTGGCGATTTACATTTTATTGACTTTCAATCATACAACCCATAAATAAAAGGTTGATCAGCAAGCACATACATTAAAAAGAGACAAAAAAGTAAAGAAAAATGACTACATGAATAAATCAGGAGACCAAAAAGAGTTCATGGCTATGTAAGTAATGCTTTGGTGTCACATGAGGCTGAGCTACAAATATATCTTAATGATCTATTAACATAGTTAAGAAAAGTTCCCCATTTCATACTTTCATACACTTTCATACTAAATCTACCCATCAAGGAAAAGGATACCTTTTCATTTGCAGCCACTCTGATAATCAATATATGCCAATCTGTAAGCAATGCGGCATGCACTGACTTCCACTGTTTCACCAGCAATATCCTGCCAAGTAGAAAGACCGTCTGAATCCATTCACAAAACATAGAACGAATTGTATTTATAAAAGTAGAAGGAGCTTCTCGCATAAATAATTGGGGGCAGTAGGGGATTTCCTGATCAATGATTGCCTGGATACGATTATGTATCAATGTCCAAAATTCACAAGTTTTAACATATTTCCATAACATATGAATTAGTGTATCCTCATAAATCTGCAGCAAGTGGGATCATCTTTAATGGGGCGTTCACACATACGGACTCAAAAGCTGGGACAGCGACAGCTACTATTCATTGTGAATGAGACCTGGCTTTACAGCCCGCTGAGCTAGAGAGAGTCACAAAGAGCTCAGCTACACTACATAAAGAAAAGCTCAACTTTATGCAAATGTTCTCTGACACTTTGCAAGCAACAATCAGCAACCGGCTGCTGGCTGTAGCTTCATGCTGGCATATGAAGATGCTTACTTACTTACTGTTTCAAGTCTATCGCTCCTTTTTTACAGCGCATAGGCCATTGACCAGTCTGCCAGAGTCTTCAGTGTATGAATATGAAGGTATCTATTACATTACTGAGAAAATAAAAAGCAATGAGAGATCATGAAAAAAACCCTTCATAACAGAGATAAATAGATGCATACTATGTGTGAATTGCTGCTAACAGACATACAAATGCTTGAAAAGACACATGCAAAGAGAAGGCTACACACTATGAAATATAGGGGGGAAAATCCCCTGTACTCTATGTATTTTTAATATTTAATGACAAAAATTTAAAAAATAAATGTATTTATAGCATTTGCATTTGTAATTCTTCCGCTGGTAAGCTGCTGTCTTCTGTCTGCTGTTACTTGCCTCCTATAACTTAAAAGTACCAACTGCTGAAGTCAGATGCTGTAGGAAGCTGCATGAAACCGTCTGTGGTGTCTCACGGTTTGATTATTGTGATGAATGATTATCATCTCTCTTGCTCTCACAGGGCAGCAGAGTATAGGAATGACCAGTTTCTTAGACTATTATCTCTCATCTGTTTGTGCAAACGGCCCTTTAATGCTTCAGAGGAGATGTGTCTGAATAAAATTAGAATAACTGGATGTGAAAGAGGTGGTTCACTCTGGTGGGGTTGGTGTTAAAACAAATTGTATGTGTGTATGTGTGTGCAGCCAGGGACAGGAGTCCTGTGTGTTTTATGTGTGCAGGAGAGCCTGTGTATGCCTTGTCATATGATAAATGTTCTCTCTCTTATAATCTATGTGCTTCAAAATATGATGTATGTGAGGATGAACTTTGAATTATAACCTAAAGAGTGATTCATTAATCTTCTGACTTTGGTGGGGAGTGGACCAGTGGAATCCATTTAGCATGTTTATGTTTTATGAATAATGCAATATTGCGACTGGCCAGCTGGATCTGGGCAGTGACGCTCAGACATGTAGAAGTTGACACACAAGCAAACAGCTCTCTTTGCTGCTGGAAGGAAAAGGAGGTGAATGGATGTTTGCAGTCACGAGGAAGGTCAACAGATCCTATTAGAGTTTCACTGTATGTGATACCTGACCCCAGTGTTCTGAGTTATGATTCATTTCCTGGTGTCATTTAGTGTATTCTGAACTACAAAATTGACTTACGTAATATTGCACTTCAGGTAAACAAACCTACAATATTTAACTAAATTATTTGTCCAACTGCAAAGCTGAATGTACCCAAAACAAATCTGAAAAAGGAGCTGAATGGTTGTGCAGTTTAATCAGAAATGGGAGAGGTGGGGATGAAAAAATGTTGCGTTCAAGAGCAGCCTTTAGGACATAGACACCGGTATACTTTACTGTTTGATATGTTTCTGATGTTTTATCTTTGCTCTAACATATGCTCTTGTAGTACTCCCTGCAAAGCTGTGTCGTAGATTATCCTGGTAAAATAAAGTAAATTGATATTAAGTTGAAGATTCAAGAGGATCATTTAGTTACATATTTGATCGAGCTGTAGATCATCGTTCCTTCAGTTTTTTCACATCCTACTAATTTCCCATTTAATACTCAGTGCATCAAAGTGGGTCGCCACCCTCATCAATGATCCGCTGTTTGACAACGTCAAAAACTCTCCACCTTTAACCACATGATCAGCCAGAAAAGAGGCAGCTGAATAAAAACATATGTACCTGATTTAGTATTTTGCCGTAACTCTGTGAGCTCTAATTTAAAACAATAAATGCTGGAAAATGGAAAAGCACCCAAACCTCTTTGTATATTTTGTCATTTTCAGGGAACATCTATTCAGCCAACAAAAATATGCCTCGATATGACTTTACAGTCAGTGATGCATTTTCAGGGGTCGATCATTGTTTTCCACAGGGAGTGCAAAAAATGATGCACGAGTCTCCATGCTGCAATTTCAAACAGTCATAGGTCCTGAGGCCCCAGTGGTGTCTTCAACCTGAGTGGCAAATTCCTTTTCACAGGAAAATGTAAAAAAAAACCCACCAACTTATCAGGTGAGCCCAGACACAACGTAAGAGGTGATTTACTCTGAGCAGGCTACATCACCAGGGCTTTCTTTGTTTCCCTGAGGTCTGATTTGAACTTAAATTGCTTCTGTGAAGACTCGGCTTGGCTTCTCATTATGGTGCCCCTCCTACTGCTCAAACATTAAGGAGACTCCTGTACTGTGCTGTACTGTATCCTCAAATGCTAATGCCCCCATTATTCCCCAGTATTACTGTATAACCACCTGTCACACTGCTGAGAAGGGGTTTAAAAGTGTTATTTCCAGGTCATCATGGAGCAGACCAGAAGTACAAGCTGCAGGAATGCAAACAGGTAAGGGGGTAAAAAAAAGGTGAGAACATTGTGTAGAAAGAGAAAGCCTGCCACTAGTGGGGTCCAGAGAAAATTTTGACATGCTCATATCTAGTTACTTTTAAGTATATTTGCATCTCCCTGAAAAATAATTCAAACATCCCTATGGGGTAAAACAACCCTACATAAAACACATAAAAGGAATCACTATATGTGGGAGATTAATACAAGACAAAAACCTAATTTCTAGCAGACAGGACCAGAAAAACACACAACTAAGACACCTTTAAATGAGACTTTTCTGTGAATTAGTAATTTTTAGAGCAGTGTTGGCCAAGTAAGTTTAAAAATATAATCAAACTATGACCATGATTATTCTCTAACTTCCCTAACCTTACCTGAGTAGTTATTATAACCAAAAGCGTGATTTTTTCCTACACACTGAAAACCACTAAACCACTTCGTTTAACACTAAAACTGACCCCAAAAAAATTAAAAACTGCCAAGGATACATGAATGGTGAAATGCAAGTCGAGAAAAAAAGCAAGAGTAGATTATAATAATTTACAATCATACAGATTAGGTAAATAACCCAACAGTTACTGGATTAAAGCAGCCTTTGTCCTATGCTTCTCTACCTATTGAAAATAGGTAAGTAGTCACAGTTGGTGCTATATTAATCCAAATTGGGTTAATTTTGAAGCTGTTATTTTTAGCATATAACCCTAAGCAAGTCTTGTGCCTAACAACACCTTAAAGGGGACATATCATGCTTTTTGTGAGTTTGTATACTGTGTATACTTATGATGTGAGATATCTTTGTTAAAGGTTGTTAAGTTTAGGTTGTTGTATGTTGTTCACTTGCATGCTTCGGATTGGATTTCTGCTAATGTTTGTTTACATAGCCTCTGGATCCGCCTGTTGAGGGGAAGCTGGCCAATCCGAACAGTGTGCACATTGGGAAGGGCGCCTTAAAGAGGAGATAAAACGGCCTGTTTAGGGCAAAGGATGAACTGAGGGACTGCATAAAGAGCCAGTGCAAGATAAATAAGGATTTGTTTTTTGTTTTGTTTTTTACTGTAAGTCATGCAAAGATATTCCAGTAAAGCCCCTGTATATAAATATAGACACTTGAAAATGTGCATGCTAAATCCCTTTTAACCCTAGCATAACATTTTTGCAAAAGTGATTTGAAATGGTTTAGGAAGGCATTGACTCACTGTCATCCTCCTGATAGGGACATCAGATCAGAAAACATTTATAGGAGTCATTCTGGAGGGCAGTGACACATTATGTATTTTGTTGCTTAACTTGTTTGATAGGAGATGACACACACACACATGTAGACACACACATACCATCACAACTGTACTGTTGGCTGAGCCACGACAATCATGAGGAACAAGATAGAGAAGGATATAGTAGTGAGGAAATTGCACATTAAGAAACTTGTAACTACTGCTAGAGGGCCTCTCACCCTTCCTATGTGCAGCCAGGCGGCCATAACCAGATGCATCAAGCACACATTACATCCCTATACCTTGAGTTTTTACTCTGCCATCCAGCCAGAAAGATTAGTATAGCTGGAGAGTTGATTTATGGATGACAGAAAGTAATCCCTTCTTGTCCTGCGTGCTGTTGTCGTGCCTCCTCCTTTGCCATAGCGCCGAGCTTACACAGTCTGAAAGCCCTTGATACTGTGTTCGCCCTTAGGTGTAATGTTTGATAATATAACTACTGCTTCTGTCACCCAGACCCCCCACCCCATCTGCACCCACAGCCGAGCCACCACCCCCCGCAAATACATTACAGCCCCACAATGCCTTGAGATTTATGAGGGAGTAGTGGCATAGGAGAGAGAGAGAGAGAGAGAATATGCATTGATTGAAAGCCCCAGATAGTCCCATCCAATCCCGCCCCAAAGAACATCAGTTATTTTGCATCCTGACACAGCGATTGATAACTCGTAAATGTGTGTGGGGATGACAAATGCCAATGGAAACTGACTCTGACTAAAATGATAACGGCATCGGTCTCGAGGGGGTGACGGAGGTGGAGGCTGGATGCTGCTTAAAATATTTAATAATTGATACGGAGGTAGTGAGATGTTGTTTGACCCTGGAGGAGTGTGAATGTCATCAGAAAATTGCCAAGACTTTGAAGTGAAATACATTAATGATGCTTGTGACTGTGCTAGCGTTTACATATTTGTGTGTGTATCTGGAGAATATGGTGGAGGCTTATGACCTGTAATGGCCACTAAACTATCTGCATTATCATCATTATTTGTCTTTAGGGTATTAAATTTATTATTTTTTTTATTTCGCAAGATAGGGAGGATTGTAAAAACACTGTTCGAACAAGTTGTATTGTTTAGAATTAGAAGCAATGAATGCTCAAACTGTAGGTCTAACTTACTCCATAGATTCTTACAGAGTAGGCTTTCTGATTAAAATGACAGAGAATGGAGAGCAGTGTTGACTCTAGTTGTAATTGATCTGACTCTGTTGTCCTCCAACATAATATGTGCTTTCTTATTGATTACAGAAGCAACAAAACATGCCAAGCTGTCAATTAACAGCCTATTTGTGGTTGTATATGGTTCAGTGAAGAATCTGAGGAGACCACCAGGGTGAGGATGTGATATTATCGCTGCAGATAAACATTTGAACAATTTAGATGAAATACGTACAAAAATATATTCAAGCACACTACTAGAAAACAAATAGTTGCATAAACAGCTGTCACAGATTGATTTAGTTGTTGATTTAAAGTGGATGTATCATGCACATTTCTAATTTCTGTATAAATATATTCTGGGGCTCAAGTGGAATATATTGCATAATTTACAGTTCAACAAATATACTGGCCCTTTGTGCAGCCCCACAGTACAACAGGCTGTTTTAGCTCCTGTCTCTTTAAGTAGTAAGATTATACTTTATTCAAAATGGGAACTTTTCAAATACTTCTCAAGTACACATTCGAGATTGAATCCAATCCAATCCCATGTTAACAACCTATGACACAACTTTAGAAGCAATCTTAGCAATAATGCTACTAAACGGACACCCTTTTGTGGGTATGTGCAAACAATCTGATGTCATCACGAGTACTATTGCAAATGAAATGGAACACATGTTTATACATATGTTATATAGTATATATAGTAAATACGGTATATGCTGATAGAAAATCCCCCAGAGCATGTTTGGTCCCCTTTAACTGATTGGTTTACTTGTAAGACACGTGACAGCAACAACAAAAAGTAGGATGGCTACATGAAAAACCATAATGAACAGTTCTACAAATTCAAAAAGAGAGCATTAAAAAACTTAATTAACAAAACAGAAATTTAAAAGACAACTCACCATATCCAGATTCTACAACAAAATTTGAATTTAAGGAAATCACAAAAAGTGATACATAGAAAATATTCAAAAATGTATGACTTTTGAAAGTGGACAACAGCAAAATATTTAACCCTATCATCAACAAAATACAGCCGTATACTGGTTGCTATTTGAGATATTGTGCATGAATAATAATAGACCCCTCTGACAATAGTGAGTTACAGGAAGGATCCGAGCAAATGTAACCGTTGCACTAACAGATTGACCAGACACATAACAATATTTAAAAATACAATCAAGCAAACTATTTAGTACATGTAGGAGAAGGAGTTACAAGGGGAGATATTTACAAGAAAAAAAAAACCTCATACAGTAGAGAATAAGACGTGGACGACATGTAACAAAGGTCCCTGTTTGGGATTAAAAGCAGGATGTTGCAGCTACAGGGTACAAACCTCCACTTCAGTTCTCACTGCAGCTATAAGCACTTAAAATACATGCATATTACAACACTATAACACAGTGATGTGCTTTGGATTCATGCAGCAACCACATGTCTCATGTTAAAATATCTGAATTCCTCCATATGGTAAGTTGTAGTCCCCTGTAGTGGATCCCTGCGGTGGACACAGTGGGACGCTGGACATTTTATCCCCATAACCCCTCAAACCTTCAACTAAACAGCCCTCAAAATCTTTCTGCCGTCTAGTTCGGTATTAAGACAAATCAGTCTCAGAACTGCAGTATGCAAAGCATTTCAATCCTCTTACAAAAGTCTGATGTCTGAAAAGTAACAGATAATTAAGAGGCTCTAATTAACAAAGTGAAATGAGATTAAGGGTAGCTGAAAACAAACTGAGGTAAATAATATCAATTGTCCGGTTTATGGCTTTCTTGATACAAAAGAAGGTGAAACACGTCACCACAAAACCTTTAAACATGTCTCTTGTTTGCTTGTAATTTCATGATAGCACAATCCAATCCTTTGTGTTTCATTCAAGTGTAAGTGGAAACAGACGATGGTAACCGCCAAACAAAAGCCACCATCACGCCCTTACATGATAAGCCTCTTGGATAGATGGTGAAAATGGAAATTGTGATAAATCTTTGGCTGCGTTGCATCAAAGCAAAGCCAGGCCTTCATGTAGACCTCCAGTTTCCTGACCCTCAGCTCTGTGCTGGCGATTCATTAATCTTAGACATAGATTACTGTAAATTCCAGCTTCTAACGGATGAGAACTGGGAGTGATCGGGTTTGTCCTTCCTTGGGAATGTGAGAACAGGTGTGGAGCAGGACGCTACAAATGCCATCACTTTAATAAATGTACTTCTCCATGAAAGCAGCACTAAAATTCTGATTAAAGTTGGACTGATGTTTCTCAGAAGTTAGTTCAAGCTTCCCCCTTTTTTAAATTTTTTTTTTTAAAAATACATTTGACAACGCCTACCTCCAGAAAGAAGGGCGAGGAGACTGAGGAAGCAAAGGAGAGGGAGACGACAGGAGCAGAATGTGAAGAGACATTAAAACATTTCAAATGAAAGGTGCATCAGAAGAGCTTGTCACTGCATTACCGCCAAGATTAAAGGGGTCTCGGTGTCTTCTGTCGGGTTCAAGGGAGACTGCATGAGGATTTGGCTCAGACTCTTAAATACCTCTGTCGACTAAGATTCAAACAAACACTTCCACAATAATTACATGTTGACTTTTATTCATTGCAAGAGGAGAAGGTAAAACATTTTAAAATGGAACTCCTACATTGTCAGCGTAAGTACTCAGTGGTGTTTATTCAAGTTGGACATTTTTGAGACTATTATTCACTGATTAGGGCGCATGGCAAAGAAAACATAATGCCAGCACATTTACAAGCCTCAGGAGTTCAAGGGGAATAAGGTATTTAGTTCAGGTATTAGTTGGGAAATGAATGTGCCATTGGTTGTCATCAAGAAATAGGCAGCAATGCCAGAAGGGCTTCTTGAAGGTATCCTGCTTACAGAAGTGACACTTTGTGCTCAAATTGTACTTTTTAGTCCTTTTAGGGCTTAATACACACAAGAAAGTCACAGCTTCTATGAAAAAGCGCTCATCTTTCTTACTCTAGTATCTGTATCTGTCATGTTGGTGTTTGCTCTTTCTTCTTCTTTCGTCTTTCAGCAGTGCACTGAATCACCTCAGGGTGCTGTCCTTCATTCAACCAAGACTTTTGATGCCCCTGCAGATAAAAAATGTCCCTATGGAGATCAATAAAATAAAGCTTCATTACAGATATGTGCAAATGGGAGGACCAGCTGGTTCCACAAGCTTTCTTCCCCATTCTGTATTCATTAAAATGTTATTTTACCAACGTTCTCAAACGCAGGACTCTCCTTCATAATGTAATGGTCTCATAGGTTTAAGTTATGGACACTGGTTTTAATTATTTAATCTTTGATGGACAAAACATGATTTATCAGAAACATTATGCCATTGTGGACAAGAACCATAAGCCTCATTGCTATGGAGAAGCAAGTCAGAGGTGCAAATCACAGTGGTAGTTAATCAGTTCTTCATTGTTTGAGTTAAAATGTTGGATACTGCATCTACATACTGAACATTATGCAACAATAATATGTACTGTAATATTCAGTGCATCTTTTAAAGCCACAATATTACAGCTTAATGTACAACCAGACTGCCCTCTACAAATTATGTTTATATTTCTATCCATTTTTTTCCCTTGTAAAGTCTGTACATATTCTGCTTATTGTGTAACTTTTTTATAGTTTTATATTTAATTCTCAACTCTGGTTATCTATGGCTGCAAGGAAGAATTTCATTGTGCAACTGATTGCTCTCTCTGCATATGACAATAAAGATTTGATGTGTAATGTGATCCGAAGCTTAAATGAAATCACAGCTTGTGCTGAATTTAGCCCAATTAGCCCAGAATTAAAGAGTGATTTCAGTTAAACTGCAGATTGTGTATTCAGTTTGCTCAACATCATAATCTTTAGTTTGATGCCCACAATTAGCCTCACACCTAAAATAAGTTTAAGCTTGGTGATTAGATGTTTTTACGCATACCTTTTTCTTTTCATCAAAGAAACAGGTATTTTTATGGCTCAGTTGTTAATCTTTTGTATTGCTGATATAACCAGGTGAGTTTTATGATGATCCAGCCTGTAAAAATGCTCCAAGTGTGAGTCATGTCACATTGTCAATGGGTAAAATGAACAGGTTTTGTACTACCGGAACTAGGGAAAGCCAAAATAGCTCCTCCCAACTTGCAACACTATTACTGAACTCAAATTTCATGTCCAAGAATTTTAAAGCAGGAGAGTTTGGAAGGAAAACACACGCTTGCTCCGTGTTCTCTAAACCAGTCAGTAGCTCAGCAGGAAGCTGTGGACTGCGGGTGTCCTTAATAGCAGAAGCTGTCAACACAGACAGGGTGGCTGAACTCTAGACGGGCCGTCAGACGTCCAAGCAGCTGTGACCGGTGCTACTGAATGCAAACATGAGTGGCCATTTGTATGATTCTGGCAGGCTGAGAGACTTTCAAAACCTTCTTTAAGGATAGACACATGGTACCTGTCTCAATAGCTGAAAATGTAGGAAGAATATAACAAATAGTGAAACCATTTCAAAGAGTTTTGGAATCAGTTATTTATACTGAGGTTCTTTTTTTTCAGAGACGTCTATCTTGTTGATCAAATCTCTCAGGACATGCAAAAAGGTTTTTAATCCATGTTTATGCATTAGAGAAAATATAACCATCTGTCATCCTACTGGAGCTTGAAAGTCCATTCTTGACCAAGGAAACAACATTTTTTGGCTTTATTTGAGAGTCAAAGTAGACATGCAATGGAAAGGAATTGAGCCATAAACAGTGCAATAATGTGGTATGCACCTTAACCATTAAGCCACCAGGGCACCTGACTTTAGAAACAGCAGTTTGACAAAACTGTTAATAAAAGGTCAACTTGCTAGCCCATTCTGAAAAACTGTGTGATGTTGCTGAAAGTAACGCAAGAAGCTAGTAAGTGTTCTCTTTTGTCAAACAGCCCCTTATTATTTTCTGAGCCAGATGTGTCCCAAAGAACATATTTTTTAAACCCTATTGCCAGACAAAAACATAAATACCAGACTATTCTTCAAAGTCCCTGATAACATCTAGTAACAATGTTTTTTTTGTGTTTTTTTTTAATTGTCCACCTCTGCAATAAAAACACATGCACCTGGCAACTACAGTACAGTTAAGATTAGGAAATGATTAAGGTTATGAAATCCAGACATGCACCACCCTGACATCCACACTATTACTTTCTGCCTCACTACAGTAGAGCACACAACTACTTCCTGCACTAGCACTGACTATTGGCTTTGAAGAGTTGGTAAGGAGCACAACTGTACAATATGGGCTTAATATGGGCATAATTCTTAGGTATACTGGGCTGAAAGTAAATCTTCAATCATTTCATATTTTGTAGAACACAAACATGCATATAATCAGAATAATTTAAAAGATGCTATAAACCTATAACCTACAATACACATAGCTCATTTGTTTTGCTTAAAGCATATTTTACCAAGAAGTTATAAAACAAACAAACTACATTAAAACTTTGTAGACGCTCGTCTCATTGTTTGCTTTGTAATTAAACAAACGTCTTATGACTGGACTGCAGCCATAAGAATCAGAAGGTGCAGGGTGGCATGTCTTGACTTGTTCAACACTAAATCTTGCTGTCTGATCACTGCTTTATGCATATTCATTACTTTCACATACTGTAATTATCATGTTACTTATATAAATTATGCACATTTCAAACAGAGTGGATCACAGTCCATACTGGTTCAAAATGTATATTATAACATGACCACTACTGCAGATGCCTTATCCCTGCTTTTAATGTATAGTGGTGGGAAGAAGGTGAGTTATATATTGTTTGACTTTCTTGTCAGCCACAAGTACAAAACACATTCCTGTTATGTTTGAGGTTAATAAAACAGAGTGCAGCATGTGGATAAAATGGCACAACATTTCACTGAAGAGACATTAATTCAAATGCTTTATAAAGACAACAGAATATTCCAAATGTCAAGGTTTGGAAAACCTTCCAAAACAAATGGACGTATCTTTCCCACAGTAATGAAAAATGGCAGTATATAATAACCACGAGTGATGCTAAGCTACTTAATGTAAAATCTGCCCTGGAGAAGAAAACTCTGCTCTGTTTAGTTGACCGGTACAAGGACATACACACATCACAACAATGAAGACAAAAAGAGGCAGGAATTAGCTGGAAAACTGTGCAGACTGAAACAGAAGTGGCTGAAAATTGATTTCAAGTTCTGTCAGTGACGGTGAAGAAAAACACTGCTAACAAAAAAAAAAAAACATCTCTCACCAAGTGCCTGGAGAAAACAAAACTGTGCCATTAAAAACATAATAGGATTATCATTTCTGTTTGTTTGTCACGGTGGATCAAGAAAATTACAGTTAAGAGAAGAGCTTAGAGCCACATTGTTATCACCACTTCAGAAAACGAGGCGCAAACACAGGCCATCTGCATATTCATTTACTGCTTTTGAAATTCACCTTTTTAATTAGTGTGTGTGTAACAATCACTTAATATCTGCAAACACCTTGACACAGAGAGCCGCCACAGACAAGTCCTCAGCTGCCGTGCACTTAACACGGGATCATCAAACGGCGGGGAAGTTACACAACGCTGATGTGTGCTGGAGTGACGCCTGAGTGGGAGGGAAAGAGCCTGAAAAAGAAAAAAAGAAATACGATGAAGGCTAACAGTCACTCACAAGGTTGTGGGAGCTGTGTTTGTTTGTTTGTTTGTTTAGTTGTTCATGTGAAGAACAAAAAACAAGCACGAGAACCAGACAAAAGCTTCAGGACAGGAAGCTGTTGCAGAAACACTAATTTAGATGGTCCTAGTGTGTTGTCTTGTTCGTTGTCTTGTTTGGTGTTGTCTTGTTTATTTTCTTGCAGACAGTGGCTTCAGAAGGAGACAGGGTAGACTTTCTCTGTATCCTGGCCTGCCACAGCATTGGACCTTCCCCCCTCTCATTTCCTCCTTCTTTCTCTTGTCATAATTACCCATGAGGACAATCAGTACACGGTAAGCTTTGTGGGATGGTGGGTGTCTGGGACACAAATGTGAGGAAAGACACTGCTGGTCGTGCGTGCGGCGCTTCAGGCTGAGGCACGCTCATAGCTCTCAGGAAAAGATGTTTCTAATTATGCGAAGTTGGCAGGAAGGATTTGTTTTTCTTCCTCCACCTTGATTTCAAGTGAAAAGTCAATGTTTCCAGCAAGAAGCTTCAGCAGCTTAAATGGGACAACAAACAAATAATAAACACTACTTTAGAGAAGATATATAATCTATTTTGAAAATATAACTGGAATAATTATGTATTTGTTAATCATTTTTTCATTACATTTCTGTTTATAGAAAGATGTAACTGAGCTCCACTCTGAACGTGTTTCGAAACACCAACACTCTACTGAATATACTGACTGACAGCACAACAGTAAATATTGTGTCTCAGGAGCTGGACAATGTCTTAAACTACCACACTCATTCTGCACCTTTTCATCTATTTATTGACCAAATGTTGTTTCACATTTTATGGCATTAAGACTTAAAAATACCAGTTTACACAGCATATGTGGTTAAGTCAAGATAGTGTAAATTAAAAGACAATGATAAAATATTGGACAGAAAATAATAATAAGAGAGAATGAGAGACACTTGAAAGGTAAAGGGAGAGCAATTTAAAAAAAAGCTGTAAAAACAGCATGGTGTAAAGAAAGAAAGAAAATAAAGCAAGATATATAGAATCATTGAGATCAAGCATCTTATTGGTTTGTCTGTATCTCACTGGTTAGTACACACAAACTGCTGTTGGCATCACTTAGAGTAGAGCCTCACTGAACACAGCTCACAGTTTCTTCTACACAACCTTCTTTTCCATTATGTTAGATGTTTTTGCAGATAATGTCTCTTCATAATGGAAAAGCCAGAAGTCAAAACTTTAAATTTGTCGTACATAATATGTGCAGTTTAATTTTTATCCAAAAATACATTTTAGTTGTTAAAATTGAAGTCTTACTTACTGTCGTCAACTTACCAAAAAAGTCAATGATGATCACAATTATCTTGTGTCTGCTAATGACATGTAATAAAAAAAACTAAAAAAAAACGTTTATACAGTTTTTAATTTTGAAAATACGTTTTATTTTAGATTAAGGCTTAATTTAGTTTAATTGAAGTGGATTTAAAAAACTAATTGCATAATTATATATATATATATATATATATATATATATATATATATATATATATATATACACATATATATATATATACACATACATATATTTAAGTTTTTCTTATTTTTCTAAATGGTGCAATCCAGCGCTCACTGGATCAAAAAATTAGACACTCATATTTGTACATTAGATACTTGAAACTAGTGTTTCATTCATCAGCTCAACCAATTATATAGTGTGTTAAGATCATTCAGTATGGTTTTTCATTCAGGCATCGTGGCAGACTGAAGGTGAGGTTGACAGCTGCCAGTCAAACCTTGTGATGTCTGTCAGTGCTGCAGTGTAATGTTACAGCTCCTGTGGCTGTTTGTGTTATAATGATGATCAGCAGTGACAGATGCATCGCTAATGAACAGCGCAGTCGGACAGAGACATAAACATACAGTATAAAGCCCACTGGAGTCTCTTTTTATGTCATCTCTGGTTTGAATAAAACACTGACGTGATATTGGACTCTTCTGTTTAGCTATCATATCAACTAACAGTATATTATAATGAAGAAGATGAACATTCATTCCAACACTATTAAACTTTTGTCTTAATTGCAACAAATCGAAAATAATGTTTCTGCTTTAAAATAATTTCTTTTTAAAAAAACAACCACTTGATGTAATTAAGGTTATAAAGGTAAGAAAAAACATTGGTTTCATGTTGAAATTGCAGTTTTTATACAGTATGTGGTTGTCATGGATTTTAGGACCATTACTGTTTGCATTTCATTGAAGCCTCAAGCCTGCTGACCTCGTTTTATTTTTATTTTTTAACCCTGGTATCAGAAGGGTTTGTAATAAATATCAGTAATAATCAGCTGAGCTTTCTTTTGGGTCCTTGTCTAATTTTGTACTAACAACCTGAACCAGAAAAAAAGATTACACTTTACTGTATCAGTGGGTAATATTAGATAAAACACTTCAACACAAGCTTAAAAGTTCATCAAAAACACTAGAAAGCAAAAATGCAGAGGATGTTTCTATAAAAATGTTGAAGCAAGCAAGACAATGTTCTCTCACCACTTTGTGTCTGTAAATAATTCAAATAAATAACGCTTTACAGATCCCCTCTCATTCAGCTTGGCTCCTCTGACTGGCAGTTAGACTCAGATGGTATGACAGATGTTATTTCATTCCTCTGTTTCTTGTTTTTCTCTGTTTGGACAGAGAATAATAATTGGATCTAATGAATGGAATTTCTTACCACTCTCTCACAGTTTTCCCTCATACGAGCCTGTTTTAAGCTCCATTTTGCTTTCAAGCTCCTGCAGCTTTTCAGTTGGTGGTCAATCTTAAACTTAAATGTGACTCAATTAAAATTTCTACAGTGAGAATGCTGCACCTGAAGGATTGAAGGACACATATATCAAGCCCTGTAATTATTCTACTAGTTGCATCCAAATTACTTTTTTTCCCATCAGCTGTCAGTGTTCAGAGCCACTCAAGGCTGCCTTTTTTCTTTTTTTTTTGTTAGGGGGGATATCCCCATGCACAATTCTGGCAGAAAGCGCAGCCAATTCACTGTATACTGTGTAACCAAACCTGTTTTATTCTTAGGGTCGGTACGTAGCACTTTCTGACATGTTTGATGTGTTTGCACGTCTCGGTGTGATGTGTGTGTGTGTACATAAATAACACAACTCTGAATATCTGTGTATGTGTGTGCAGTAAGGAGGGGGACATGTGGATGTTCCTTCTGCAGCGCTGTCTTGTTGGCGCATTTCTTGCTGACAGGTCTGATCAGAAAGTGATGACAGCCTATGATTGTCAAAACGCCTGTCGCTGAGTGGCAGCTCAGCTTTGGCTCTGCCTTATTTTCCACTTCCCTTCCCCCTGGTTTTGTCACATCTCTTTCCCAGCAGTGGGGTTGGTGTAACTCAAAAAGAAGGTAAGAAGAGACACGTACAGGCAGCATGAGGAACTCAATCTCGGTGTGTGGTGTTAAGGCCATTGTAGGTGTCATGCGTTAATACTCCTACGGCAGTGGGGAAGCGAGCCAGATAGTGACAGTGTGGGAGTTAAACCAGGAGTTGGAGGGCTGAGTTTGGTGAGTGCCTTGACAAACAAAGCCAAGCTTTTCCTAGCATTGTGTGCAGGACAGGTATGACAAGAGCAATACATGTAGCTCCACTAGAGGAAAGCTGAAACCAAAAACCTCAAATAATGCACCAACAGATACATCTAACAATAAAGTTCCCCTTTATTTTGGATATTAAATAGTTTTGAGAGTTGCAGATCCTCTCAGATCTAACAAAGAAATCTAACAGAGCTAACTAAGCTGTTAGAGAACCAGTTTTTTCCCTGCAATCTTCAAAGTTTCCAAATAGGTAAACTTCTAGCCGCACCTGCAGCATATTTCTTGGGCTAAGTACAGTGTTAAAGTACACATTTTTTGAGGTGCTTCTTGCCAAAGTTCAAGTGACAGGAATTCATCAGGTTTTGAGAAGATAAGCTTCCAATTTCAAACTATGGATCTATACCTAAATATATCATCATAATAGCCTACATCTTCTTTCATTCATCTAATATCAAACTGCTTCGGCAGACTATGATAACTCTTCTGCGTGTAATTGCACAAACACACTTCCAATTAAGGCTGAAGACAGCAGTTGGCCTCAGATGTTTCAACTGGATGCCATTGTAAAAACAGTATTGAACAATTAGAAAAAGATGACGATGGACCAACTGTCAAATTAGTTCACTACATCGTCTTTCAAGAGAGGAAGAAACAAAGCATCACTTTTCCTCATAGAAAGTACACCATCATCTATTAAACACACACAGAACAGCTACAGTCAATAAGAGTTAAGGTACAAAGAATAAAATACATAACAGTAAGCTCAACAGTAATTTACAGTTAGCTTAAGATCGTATAGCAACACTTTAGCCACAGACAGCTGGACCAAAAAGTCTTACATATTAAACACAAATAAAGAGTGTTTTCTGATGCAGGATGACATAAATTATATGTTGTGGTTAAGGTTAGATTAGAATTACTTCTATGTTTTAGCCCTTGGTTGGGTTGTAATTGTCTCAGATAAGCTCTACCCAGATGCAGGCGGCCCTCTGTATACAAACAGCTGTTTGGGTGTGTTTGGCTCATCATACTAACTCATCATATTAACACAGTTTAGTACAAAGTCCACACTTGTCACCATGCCGCTCCTCCACCACCCTCTTGTCATTTCTCTGTCACTCTGTTCCTACTGTGATCATGATTGTTGGATAACTGTTAATTAAAGGGATAACCAACTCGTGCTAATGATAGGGACTTAATTTGGGACTACAAAATATGTGCTTTAGTGTTTTATAATACAGTATAAGAGAGAAAGAAGGAAGCCTGCTCTGTCTCCTAACTGACTTTGCAGGAAGTTGGTTTTGTTTTGTGGATCCAGGACACGACTTACCCTCGGCGGAGATGTTAGGGAAGGCAAAAGTGACAGGCCAACATCCATCCGCCTCCTCAACTTGTCTATTTATATGTATATTCATATTCATGAGCTATTGGACCATGCGCTGTTGGCGATGCATTTAGCGTTATTGGAAAAACTGAATCTCAGTCCTCCCCCCTGGCATCTGACAGAGAAAGATTGCAGTGCCCAAGTGACAAAGGACTGGCAGGGCCTGGTACTAAATCATTGTATTGACGTGGGCAATGAAAGCAGAATCTCATCTCTGGACTTGTAAAAATGACTCTACCCTTCACTTTGGGCATTAAGTGGATTGTTGGTTCTTCTATTAACACATCTCTTAAAGACGTGTAAGTCTTTAAAGTAGCTGTTTGAAGAAACACACAGATGACGTGATAATTTACAAGTCCCTTGCTTCATGACTCTTTCAACTTTTACCTTCATGCCCGCACAGACGAGAACATTTTGGGTTGTGAGCAAAGTGCGTATATATCAGATGGGCTGACAGTTAACCTTTAAGTCAGCCAATCATGTTCAAAACACAGCAAAATTAGGACTTTGAAACTAACAGTGTCTAGTGCACACAAAGGAAGCTTCACATTTGTGAAATTTTAGATATTTTAACTAGCAATATTCTTTGTGGGCCTATAAGTGAATGATGATCACACAAAAAATGCACTCACAAAGCTGTAGAAAAATTATACAGAGGCGAAACTGCTTGTAGTTGCCATCATTGCATTAAAATAGGTTTTAAAGGGGCAACACTTACTGCATATTGTGCAGTGACATTTGCAAACTAAAAATGATGATTCATTTTAAGAAAATGTAAGTCTTCAATTGAGCATCAGTGGGACACTGGAGGTGAGTATACTGTATGGCATCATAAATTAAATGACCATGTATTGACATCCAATATAAGAAATTGCTCTGTGATAATCCCACTTCATATAAGCGGTGATAATTACTTATGTCACAGCATCATGTGTAAAATGAGAACAAAAAGTCATTTTTTCTACTTTGTAAAATACAAATTAGTCACTGTATCTACTAAAATACCTTTATGCACGCATCACACTCTGAAGTACCAAAAATAACAAATAAAACAATGAGCAGTTTTTACTGGTCTGAGCAGGCAGGCGTTGTGTAGTCCATGACATTAACATTGCTGCACTGCAACACTTGATCATTGCTGACACATGTCCTACTGTGCCTCTAACTTGAACACAGTCCAATTCAGAGTGAGTCATCAAAATGCCAGAGGGCATAGGTGAGGGGGAAAAAAAGTACTGTTGTCTTGATAAAAAAGCCACTTCACTGCCACACCACCTCTCAATGCAACCTCATAAAAAAGAGCTTAGTCTAATACAGAGTCATGAAACCTTATTTTCCTTAAAATAAATTGTACCAATAAATTGTTTCACATGTAGCTATCACCTATTATGAGAACTTAAATAAAAGCCTTCAAATACCCCTTTTTTTTTTTTTTTTTGCAAGACTGGAGAAAATTGCTCAATTTCTTTGGATCAGAAACAAGTATGATGATACCCATTTTTTCATTTATTGAGAAAAATGATGACTTTGCAGCACATTGTCATTACTTAAGATTCCTGCACTTTACTTATTGATTTGCAGCTTCTCTCTCTCCATGTCTGTTCCTCCCCTCTTTCCCCCCAGGCCCCCTGCTCTTCCTTCCTCAGTTCTTTCTTCAAGCCTCTGACAGTAGCGCTGCACATAAAGACACTGCTACCTTTGCATAATGCGGATGCACCTTCTGTAGGTCGAATGAAGCTCCTTCGACATGTGTCAGAAGCTTGCCGTGTAGGCTTGGACTAATGATGGCACAACGGCCAGCCCACTGCCCCTCAGCATATGCCCACTCTCATATATGTGTGTGTGTGTGTGTGAGTGTGTGTGTGCACGCAGGGGGTGGCAGGGTTCGTCATGCTGATTAAAAGCAACTCCCCCCTCACAAAGCCCCTCAGAAAAAGACAGCAGGGAACATGAACCACTGTCAGGTTGGCCCAGATGAGGACACAGGATCCGTGTCACCTGAATTTACCGGCCTAATATGACAGCCAAGTTGTGATCCCTTGTCTGGGACATGTCACGTTTGCAGAGTTTGGGCTTATTCTCATGCAAATGATGTCAGGTTTGGACAGAATGTGAATGAGACTCGTCACACTGTCCAAGGGTCTAAACCGAACCACATGAGGGTGGTTTCTTGCACAGCTCAAGATGAATAAATACGACATTTGACATTCAAACCTGGCAACCAAAACCAAAATAGTTCAAAATAATGAGGAATTTACGAGCAGAACCATAGCAGCATAAGTGTAACCTATTTACCTTTTCATAGGTCCTAAATAGCACGTATATAAACTCCAATGGGAACATGTAGTCTCCGTTAATAAACATGTAGACAGACACACCTGGTTGCCCAAAGATTTTCCTGCGAAAACATGCTTCCAGTCAGAATTTACTCAAAATAACTGATTGAGATTCAGATTGAGATCAGATTGTTAATTACATGAAAATAAAAAAGCATTGTTTATACATATATAACCCAAGTACACAGTAAATACCAGCAGGAAGACTGAATCAAAAACTTTTTTTTCACTCATGAAGAAATCCTGAAGATAGAGAATGGATAACCTTTTGAGTATTAATGGAAACCACACTAATGAAATGGCCAATGGGAGCTCTCCTATTTTTTGGCCACTCTCTACAGTCCTATTTCAATTAAATAAAGTGGATAATACTATGGTCAAATGATAGAATTTGCCAAAAATGAGATATCCATATATAAACATCTCAATATTTCAGATGCTTTGACACAGTGACAGTGCTGCACAACACACCTGTGGGCTTTACAGCAAACTGACGCCATGGAAAAAGGCTTTGATAGATCCTAAAAGACACTCCATCCATTCAATACGTTGTCAGCCGTCATTATTCTCGAAAGAATCGACTTTGTCACTTCTCCATTCTTCAAGAGCCTTCACCTCAGCCTGATGAATTATGTCGTCTGTATCTTCCAAAACAAGGCTCATTCCTGACAGGTACACAACACTTTACAAGATGGTTCTGACTGCCTGCAGATCTCAGCGGGGACAAACGTGTCAACAAGCAATCGGATTGAACTCTCTGTCCATGATGAGATGTCTCAGGTGATTTTAAACCTTCAGCTTCTCTTCAGTGCTGGCGTTGAGGCTTAATGTTTTTTATTATAAAATTTAAGGTGTTAGATTGTTTTGTTGTCTGGCTGCAGCAGATAGAAATGAGTTTGCCACCCCTGCTGATTTGTTTGTTATATGAGAAACATGTGGATTCAGTTCTGATACAGTGTCTTACAGACACCTTCATACAAAAACGTAGGATGAGTTGATCATTTATCAATCAATAACACCTGAATATTCTTTATTAATCTCACCACAAAGGAGTTTTTGAATGTCGCAACCAGCACAAATAGGGACAATGAACAATAACCAAAGAGTCAAGCATAGCATGGATCTAGAATAAAATGTGTAATGTACCTTTAAAGCCAACTAGACAAATCTGAGGGAAAACTAATGCAATAACATGGAATTTGGCTAATAGTTTGTTTTGCAATATATGCCATATGTGCTACTTGAAAACTGAAGTACTGTTGTGCTGAAATGATGATTAATGATTGAAATCACACCTCCCTTGCAATAACTCACTACTTTAAAGATCCTTTTTCCTAGATTTTATTATTGCTTCAAGAGAACACCATGTGTTTTGATAGTGAGGTCTTGTTGTACAAGGCTGTGATCAACAGAAGGTTACCCTGAAAGCTGTGAAGGGGGACAAGAGAAGACGGCATGAGTACACATGATATGCATGTCACAAGTATTCATACACACCATCGTGCGCATCTCGCTGACACGTAATGCTTAATGGACTTAGAGATATTACTTCTCAGTAGCAAAAGAGCTTACAGCGACTCGAGGCTTTCTATTTTGATTATTATAAATGGATAACAGGCTGCATCACGACGCCTCTTGTCATAAACACCCTTTTGTTTAACATCAGATTTGTGCTGCTGTCTTGTGAGCCTCTGTTTGGCTGGTAATGGCGATGACATGGAGCCAATTTATTTTGTGTTTGCTTAAAAGCAAACGAGAGCCATGAGAGAACAAACAAAACATCGACTGCCTGACAAAGTCATACGTGGAGCTTTTGTATCTGCTGTGACAGGAGAAAGATGTCTTGTTTAAGATACCATCTACCAAACAGCCACATGTCGGTGCTGCATGTTTGGAACACCATAACCAGTGTATTGACGGGATGATCAGGGACATTTCACAATAGTAACTACACTGGATAAGTTAAATATTAGATCCAGTAGGTTATGGGGCCGTGTGTAAATTCAATATAACTTCATATATCATATAAAATAGATATTTGTTTTTCAAAATGTTCTACACTGTTTTATTATGCATGTAAATAGAGGTCTTAATCAAGGTCTCAGGCTGCAACTGCAACTGCAATTCTTTTCAATACTTATATTAATTAGTGATTTTATTCAATGTGTAAATTCTTTAATTTTAATTGTTTAGTTTATTAAACTACATAAAAATTATGACATCAAGGGTCTGACATATTCTTTTCATAAAGTCATGAAATTAAAAAGCAAAAAGGCTGAATTTTTCTAAAGCTGTAACCAGAAAATAAACGAACAAACATGACACACTCTGGACATGCACTGTAGCCTTAAAGAGGTGGTGAGTCTGTGTTCTTTGGGAAAAGGGAGGTTCTGTTATGCTTAAGGCTTCAGAGACCTAGGCGTCGATTTATAAATTGTGTACACATGGTGAAATACTTTGAGATTTTGTTCATTCAATCTCAAATTACCACCACTGATGTACCCATTCTATGTATTCTATTTTCACTTTATTGTATCCATTTTTATTATTACTATTATTTTTTATCAAGGTTTTATTTTCCATCTTGTGTTGCATTAATGTTTTCTTTTTTTAATGTTCATTGTATGTATTTTTTTTTCATGTGAACCACATGGTGCATGTCATTTCTTTAGTTGTAAAGCACTTTGAGGTGCATTTCTTGTATGAAAAAATTTAATTGTTTTTAACGTTGATTGAAAAATTAAAAGTTAAGCTGTGTTGAATATAACTTATTTTATGTGTATTGACAATGCTCAGCAACTTTGGCTTGCTCCTTGGCTAAAAAAAATGAATAAATGGGTCTTATTCTGACAAATTTCAAGGCTAAAACTGGATCATATTATCTGCATCATTGAGTGGTTTCACCAGAAAAGTTTGGGCACTCCAGCATATTCTCATTAAATTGAATGAAACATTTCATGCAAAGAAAGTAAGCCACTGTTATGAGTTTCTGTGGATCGTCCTTGTCTTCTTTGTTTCACACATGAGCAATTTTTCTGCATGCTACGCTCCTGCACATTGCTTTCTATCTCATGTGACTTTTATTGTATGTGACTCTACACTGCATTTCTCACTGCAGCTTTCTTATGTTTCCCTGCCACACAGAGCACGCTGCGAGGCACTGGAACTCTATTGTTTCTTGGGAAAAATGCCTCAGGCTAGTGTTCAAGAGCTGCGTGGGGTGGGAGCATGTCGACTTAAATACCTTCAGTGGAGACATGCCATGGCCTCTTTTATCAGGTGTCTCACTTGCTGAACTATAAAGCTTAGCTCTATGTTAAACCATAAAGTCAAATCCTGATTTTTTATGACAATGTTTTATTCACTTTTTCTTAAAAGGGATTATGTCTCTATTTGAACCTGAACGTTCACCGATTTAGGGGCTCATCATAGGCTCTGAATTGAAAAACCTCACATTCATTTAACACTACATGAAAATATGTCACACTATCAAGGTGCCGTATAGTAAAAGAAATGGTAAAAGTTGCACTTACAAGCTACAAGACTACATTAGAAAACTTGGGCATGAACAGTATTTTGTCTTCTTATCAATCAGTTGGATACTAACACCTCATTTTAAAATAATGAATGTAGCAAGTCATATCTGCAAAATCAACATGACCACTTGGAAACCTGCTGCCAAGAAGGTTGTACAAAACTTGACCATATATCTCTGTTGAAAAGCGATTTCCTACAATTATGATGTCCAAGCAAACTGTAGATTGGTGGTGCATGAAAAATATAACTTCTGAGGAAGTGTATATTGTCATGAATTTTAAGCTTGTTTCTGTTTTTGTACAGTGCTACAGGCTGTGTTTAACATAAAAAATGATCCATTCCTGCATTAAATGAATTTGTAATTATTCTAATTTCACATTTTGGTGAAAATTTTGTTGCTCAGTTTAAATTAACATAATCATGGGTTAGTACTCTGCTGGTTATCTTAAATTGTTAATTGTACTCTGTCAGCTGAGGGATTTTCTATCATTCTTTGAGGCAAGTTGGCTCTCAGCTGGCTCACCACCCTCCCTCCTCAGCTCTGATTCAATGGCATAGGAGTGGCCACACAAAATCTGCATTCTGTACCCCCCGGCCATCCACCCTCCTTTACCAAACCTTAAGAGAGACCAGTTTCCAAAAGGCTTTGTCACCTTCACCCAAGGGACTCAAGCTCTTTCTAGCAGCTGTGGAGACTGAGCTTGTAGCGATGCAGAGTCAGAGATCTTGACCCTGCAGGGTAATTGAAAATGGAGGATCACTGAAACCTGTTGCAGCAGAGAGTTTCAAATACACTCCACTTCTTAGGGAAGTTGGAGTAAGAAGAGCTGTTTGCTCACAGTGGGAAAGCATGCTGCTCCCTCAATTGGACCTGGAAATGGTCCAGAGTGTGCTGCAGAAACTCTCCTTTAAGAACCACAAATTAGGGCATCTGATATGGTTGTCACAGAATTTGTCCCAGTTATACCAGCCAAGAAGGTGGCTCTGTTAGTGCACCAGAGTCCAGTGAGTCTTGGCTGAAAATGGTTGGGAAGGGGTGGATGCTGGATTTGAACCGAATGTTCCTCCCTCAAGTGCTCCAAGTCATCAAACTTGTCCCCTTATTATTGGCCTGGCAAGGTTTTGCAATATGATATAATGTTAATAATTTGCATGTGTCTGGATTTCACACTGCACCCCCAAAGTCACTCAAACAACACAACGGTTTAATCCAGGACATGGAGTTTATTTTACAACTGAAGATAAAAGAATGCCATTCTGAATAATTGGGTTGACGTTAAAACCTGGAAATCTATCATTGCATGAGAATTTATTTTTTCAATGTTATGTACAGTACCATGCATCAGAGCAGATGCCATTTGAGTTCTGTCATTGTATGTAAACCACATTGAGGGACCGACTTTTTACTTGGAAAAAAAAAACATTGCGGTCCGACAATAATCTGTAGCTTTATACATTTTCCCCCATATTTGTCTAGAAAATAACATTATAAAAATGCACACAGTACAAATAATGTTGAACTGTAAAGAGCAAGATATGCTGACATACATGTATACATACTTGCTGATTATTCATACAATAAGTTTTAAACTTCATTAATTTTACAACTGTAGCTTCACAATAATAAAATTGGTAGCCTACTAACGCAAATACTGTACATGTTGAAACAACCAGGAAATTATATTTTACTAGCGAAACAAAGATTCTAAACATTTTGTAAGAATTTATCCTAATTAATTAATTAATTTAATGGCAAATACAAAACAATGTCATAATTATTCCCCCAAATTTCCATGTCGATCGGGGAAGCAAAACTCAAAATGGTGAAGTGTTGTCATTTTTACCCTACATTTCTTCATCAATTTACACTTACTTAAAGTGCTGAAATCCTCTTATCATGTTAGAACTCCATCCTTCAAATGGCTGCTTTTACCTTCATATAAACTGCAACCAAAATTTGGAGGCAGGGATATCAGTTTTGTCAACAGGGATGTAATTTCATTGAACATATGCTCACTGCTTTACATAAAAAAACATGCACACAAACTGTCTCATAAATAATATGCAAGTTGTGTTGAATTATATATATATATTTTTAAAAAATCATTCAAAAACAGTGATCAAAGTAAGAGCATGGACCAGTTTTAAAACAACAGATGGACTATTCCCAAAGGCTCAGAAAAGATGCAGTGCATTAAGAAAGCAACAATCAGTCAGTGACTACATAGTGCCATGGCTGCTGCACCATTTTGGTACGTTTACGTCACCAAAAATTCAACTTTTACATTGTAGCTTTAAGCCTCTGCAGTGCAAGCTCCTGCCATTGTGGATAACTGAATAATTACAGTATGTGGTATTAAAGCTACCATGTTTTCATTATAATATGTGTCGTAACAATGCTTAATACAGTTGTGGCACTATCTGTTATGACAGATTGAAGCTTGGAGTTATAGTGCAACAGTAATCTGTCATGCTAACAGGTCTATCTGACTTCACTGTTTATCAGTTTTTTCCAACTCTTTCACAAAGATGAGATGGTCCTCTGGTGACTTTCCATGTGTTTTGCAAAGGTGCAATTTGATTGCATGTTTGCTCACAAAGGTCCGATTGCACAGTTTGCACTGATATACTGAGCCAGTGTCTTCCTCTGTAAGTCCAGATGGACTCAAAGTATTGTCCTCTATTCTGCTGACAGCCTGCTGCTCTATTAAATCTATGGAAAGCTTTGAGAGGTCCTTTAGGGTGAACCCAAGGTGGGACTCCAAATGGTGAATGTAGGAGGAGGGAGTCCTGAACTGGGACGCACAGTCACTGCACAAAAACAGAGGTTGGCCAGAGTCAATATTTTTTAGGAACTTTGTGCCCCCTGTCCGCTTTAACTGGTATTTTACATTGGCCAGCCAATGTGAGATAGTAGTCATGGAGAGACCAGTGAATTTACAGATGTGGACCCGTTCCTGGGGTCCCAAGTCACTAATTACAAACTTTCCCTCAGGAGTCTCTCTAAGACTAGAGACAAACTGGGCCTGAAGAATCAGGAGGTGCTGGGGATTCCAGTTCGACTGCCGGCCTTTCCGTCTTTGGATGGGAGACAGCTCCTCCAAGCTGTCATCAAAAGTACAGCCATCAATTTCAGATTTTTCAGAGATGGAAGATGGAGTTGTAGACTTTGGTGTCAAACGGCCAGTCAGATTTTTTACCATGTCTGAAATATCCATCAGTGCATTTTCTCGTAGAGGCGGAGATGAAGACTGAGAGAAATTCTTGAAAACTGGTTTGCTATTAATGCTGTTGTTGTTTGGTGAAGTAGAAGTACTCTTAGCTGTACTTCCATTGGTGTTTTTGGATTTCGTCAAGTCCATGGGCTGATCATCATCATCATCATTGTGGTACTGACTCGCAGGCTCCGCTTGCTTAATCTGAGCAGAGTTGCTGTTGATCTTATAAAGCATTGCAAAGGGGTCTATGAAGGGGGTGGCCACTTTTGAAGCTTTCCCCAAGTGGTTGTTCATGATAGACTGCAAAGCACTGAGAGGGTTGACAAGTGGTTGTTCAGGCGAGTGATCAGTGATTATGCTCAGGTTATTGGAGCCGTTGCTTACAGGCTTTTTTGGCGAATTAACTTCACTCTTTATCTCTGTGTCTATTTTATTCTCCATTTGCTCACCTTCTTTGCGTCTTGACTCAGTCTGGCCATGTACTGCAGTGCTTTTCACTGTCTTTGATAGCTTTTCTGGATTGGGTGAGGCCTGTTTGTCCTTAGCATTTGGCAATGGAGACTTTGCAGACCTGCACTTATTCTCTAAGGGTTTTTCCTCCTTTTCACTCTTTACTGGACTTTTCCCCGTCACTTTTTCAACTAGCTTCTCCATGGCCAGCACATTGTTCTTATGACTTGGTGGTGGAGAGGGGCTATTTGGTGAGTGGATAATATTGCCTATATCAGTAGGCATCATCTTCAAACTGTTGCTGCTGAATAAAGGCTGAACTTGTGCACACAAAGGCAGGGTAGACTTCAAAGATCCATGGAGCTGATAGGCAGCATGGATGCTGGGGTATCCACCCCAGGTTGGTGTGCCTGTCTGGGCCTTGCTGATTGCACTTGAAACTGTGTTCTCTAAAGACTTTAAGATGTCCAGGCCTCCTTTAGGTGAATCATCCAAGTCTTCTTCTCTCAGATATTGGTAGGATCTAGCCTTTCCAGGTTTGTCAGATTTTTCAGGGGGGTCTTCCCTCTCTTCTTTTATCATTTTCTCAGGTTCCATTGTTTCAGTATTCTCTTCTTCTGCCTCTTCATCTATGTTCTCCTCGGGGCTAGCCGGCTGCAATGGGGAGTCAGGCTGTGACTTCCCATTGGGAGCTGGAAGCCTTGTGGTAGTCGGGGGCAGAGGAATTGACTGAATTTTTTCCTCAATAACAGGATCAAAAACTAACTGCTTACCCTTTTTAGAGGCTGAATTGGTTACTTTAAGAAAATGTCCTGTGACCATCATGTGGGCTGTCAGTTGCTGCAAGGTGTCGTGTGAACTGCCACACTCCATGCATTTGAGAATTTGTGCCTTGCGTGCCTCAAACTGCCAAGTATAACTGGCACCGTTTTGGTAACCATATCGATTGTTGGGAGTGACATAGGGATTGGCCAATTTTTGGTCTTTGTGGATCTCTCCCAGGTGTATGCCAGATGAGACCGACTCTGGGGAGCTTGGGGACATCAAGTCTTGAAATGCTCTTTTTTTGGTTGGGGGCACTAGCTTTGAGCTGAGGGCTGGCATTGGTTCTTTTAGAGGCACTTTCTGATAGTGTTTTGTTTTGATCATATGAACACTAAGGTCTTGCAAGGATTCAAAAGAGTGGCCACAGTACATACATTTCAGAACTTTTTGGGCGTCTTCCTTGCCTTCCATCTCCAGCAGGGAACGTTTACGTGGCTTGGACCACTTCTTGCCTCGATCATCCTCGGTATCCTTATTGTCGTCACGGTAGTGGCCCGTCTCGTTCATATGTACAGTCAGGCCCACCAAAGTGTCATAGGCTCCACTACAGTCCTTGCACCTGAACTTACTGGCACCTGTAAACACAGGTCCATAGAGCTTATTGTTCTGCCTGTAGAGCTGCACGGTGCTGAAAAGACTAGGTTCAGGAAGGAGTTGGTATGGAGTGTGCTGTAGGGTTTTTGCCAATGCTGCCTGGTGCCAGTCATAGGCTAATCCTGTGCTGCCGGAGTTTACACTGGTGCCACTGTTGTTGTTGCTTGACACCGTTCTTGTGGTGGTACTGCTGGTGGTAGTATCAGTAGTAGCTGAGGCATTGCTAGTGCTACATTTGTTCTTCAATAGGATGTTACCCTGGCTGGGACTGTTCAGGAACCCATTGCTCTCTTTGTGATTGCTCCCATTGTTGTTGTTGTTGCTGCTAGGTGCAACGTTGTTCCCTTGTTTACTTTTCAGCATATCCAATGCAATGCTGGACCAGGAGGCATCAGAGATCAGGTTTGCATAGACGGCTTTCATTTTTGCCAAACTGTCCTGCAGCGAGAGGCCATTGATAGACTCTGTGCTCTCACCTGGCTTCACTTCTACCTGTTCTTGAACATCACTGAAGGAGGATGTTGTCTTAAGATCCACCAGCTGATCGCTGGTGGTGCTGAGTGGAGAGGCGTACCCAGCATCTGGGTTAGTGCCATTGCTGAGTGGAGAGTTTTGGCAGCTATAGTGATCTCTTCCGTCCTCGTCATCATTGAGCAGATAGTCTGTGTCTTGACCATCAAGAGAAAGGCCATCATCCGGCAGATGTTCCTCTTCATCAGTCTTGTCCACTTTAAATTCATCTTCAGGCCCATAAGCTGAAAAACAAGAACACAGAGGGGGAAAATGACATTAGATATTACTCACACTTGACACAGTAGAATGACACCAATCATGCACCTGCTGCCCTTACTGTATGATGTTGTTGGGTGCAATAATCCAGGAGAGATTTTTGTCAATAGTCCCAACAGAGGACACAGGTTTGAAATAATAAAGAGGCGAACATCCATATCTTGACAATGACAAATAGTCCTCTTCACTGCACTGCCTAATGAAGCTATTGAACACTGCAGCTCAGCAAGGGTGAGCTCCAGAGATGTTTCTGCTTGGTTTGAAAACCAGAAAACAAGCAACATTTCAAATTATGCAGCAGCAACTCTTCAGAATTGATTATCCTTATTATTCATATGCTAACATCTGTCATTTTGATCCCTTCACTATTGAAATTTTTTTTAGGAAAAGGAAAAGTACGTCTCATAGATAGATCTGTTTAAGACTCATTTAGATCTTTCCTTCACAACATATCCAAAGTAACGAGTTAATAAGATGGATTTACTGCATATATACACATATTTCAGTATATTCATTAAATATAAAACTCCTTTCCTTATCACCAACAGAACCAGAACAGCCTACAGCCACAGTCTCACAGACGTGTTCACTATTTATTTTGCTGCTGTAGACAGACCATAGATCTGTTTCTGACTTTGATTTCCTTTATTCTTCCAACATGCCACACATGCTATGGATTCACAAGTAAGAGAAAGTGGAGGAAAATGCCAGCTGTATCAGCCTTGCCAAGCCATGGTTGGCTGGAGTCAACTTGGCATCGGCTGTGGAAGTCCTCACAGCGTGATGCGAGGAAACGGCCAGTGGACATGACAAGCTGTGTTGTTACTGCCTATTGCTCCCTGAGTACTCACAGCGTCAAGTGTGCCATTTTAAAAGAAGACACAGAGATTTATACAATCAAAGCAAAATGACGGCACTATCTCGATAACTGCCTACTTATTTCACAACACTTGTCTGCAAAATTCCTGTCATCAAAGATTAAAAATGAACGAAATAATATAGTATTAATTGGAGCACTACAATAATGAAAAGAACATATTACAGAGAGGCAGGGAAAGGAAAAATAGAGGGTTAAATATGCTAAGACAGCTCCCCCAATCCATCCCTCGTAAGATGCTTGTCTAAGGTGCCAGAATCAGTCTCCAGTGAGGAGGCAGATGTGCTGTCAGCCTCAAACAGCATGTAGCTCTCTATCCCATAATCGGAATGGACATAATATCTGTTGTTTGTGAGGTGCCAGTTACTGCTGCCTGGGAAAATCTGGAGGTTCAACAGCTGCAACTCTCTGCCTTGTATGTGTGTGAATGTGTGTGTATGGTTTTGTGAGAGAGAAGATACATGTTCAAGTGTGCTGCAGTAAGATGTAACGGACATCCTTCCTCTAGTTAATTAAGGTGAGCTAGTTTTGCTCTTAACTGTAAACTCTTAAAAACACTTGGGCTACACTGTATTTACTTTAGTTATTCACTAAATTATTTTAATCTTTTATCAGTGCAGCTGAAAAGCTTTCCTTCAACCTCCCTTATCCTCCCACTCTAAATGCAGTGCATTGTATTAAAATAAATTTAAAGTTGAACCTATTTAAAGCCAATGTGATAAGAGTAGTTAAAGACAAAGCAGCTCAACTGACAAAGTAAGAGAAACCTGACAGCACTACAAACACACAGACACACTGGCACACAGAAAGCACACCAGCACTTGAATTCTTGTCTTTCCCTGCCATCCACCGTATGTTGCCTTGACAGGCATCAGTGTCAAGAGTGTGTCAGTGTCAGCCTGAGGTGTCAGTGTCCACGCAAACAAGCCCGAGAAGAGGTGGGAGGGGAAAGTAACAACAACAAACACAAGTCAGCCATTTTTTTCTCCCCCCTGCTCGAGCCTCCTCCTTCACCATCTGTGTCAAAAAAGCTGCGGGTGCCACCGCCGGCTAATAAGGCAATCAGAGATGGAAAAGATGCTGACACGGCGGCTTTCGAGCGTCACTCAGAACAAAAGAGGAAGAGGAGAGGGAGGGAGAGAGGGATAGGGAGGGGATTAAAACGGGGGTGGAGGGGAGGAGGGGGGAAGGTGTCTGTTGTGGTTGTCAGTCAAAAATGTAAGCCCACTTTGTGCTGTCAGGGAGGATAGGGAAAAAAGGGGAAGTTTTGAAAAGAGAGGAGAAAAGATGTGTTTAGGCCAGCGAACAAGAGGTGTGTGTGTGTGTGTGTGTGTGTGTGTGTGTATGTGTGTGCGCGCATATGCATAGCTGACAGAAGCACCATGACAGGGAAACAAGTTAAACAGATCCAACAAACTAAGTATGAGATATCAGGAGCGAAAAAGTAGGGACATATCTGCCATGTGTGCTAATTTGTAGGTCTGTATGTGATAGGTGTGGCTGATCACTTTGTGTGTGTGTGTGTGTGTGTGTGTGTGTGTGTGTCAAGTGTCACTGTGTGTCAGGTGCAAGCAGGGATGCAATGTGGCTGGTGGAGGGAAAGCGAAGCCATCTGCGTCTGGATAGGAGCCTGTCACTATTGTTGTGCCCATAGTCCAGGATTTCCTGCTGCAGACAGGTGACACCACAGTAGCCCATCCCCCAGTCACACACACACACACACACACACACACACACACACACACACACACACACACACACACACACACACACACACACACACACACACACACACACACACACACACACACCTCTCCCCAAAAGTACATCCCTCCCCCAGGGCAGGAAGCTGTGTGAGGTCCCCCCACACACACACATTCACACCTTGCACACACCTAAAAATTTGAAGCGTATCAGTAATTACAAGTTTAGACAAGGTCTAGGTATCAAACTTCAATACTTCAAACTTTTTTGTTACTTTCTAAAAATGTGTCTGTATCACGGAGTATCAAAAACTATTTCTGCATATTTTAGACTACATTTTATTTAAGCAAATTTCTTGTAGTGTTTTAAGTGTTTTGTAGAAAGCTATGTTTATATTTCCCCGAATAGGTATCCTGAATATTATTGTTTTGGTATCATTATTGATATTTAATAATTATTATTTGATATTTTATCGGTACTAGTATACAGAACATTTTAAATGACACCAAGTGATTTCCTGGACACACACAGCAAAACTACAGCTTGTGTCTAAAAGTGGGGGAAAATATTAAAACATAATTCTAAAAATGTATTTTCAAGTATACTATTGGCTGCCCAAAATATTTCAGTATGTCTTTATTATTATGACTTAAACAGTCACATTTGGCTGCTGTCAGACATCCTGAACCGATAACATAAGACAAGATGAGATAACTTTAGTATGACATGGCACTAGAACAAACAACACAACTTTTCTCTCTCATACACACCCATACAAAACACACACTTTCCCTTTCTAAACCTTCTTCATTTATTCATGTTGTCTCGGAGAAAAGGGCAATCCCGGCTCTCATTTGCAGTGCTAATGTCCAATTCCGCCAGCTTTCACCCTGCTGATTTACCCTGCGTGGCCAAGCGCTGCATTTGGAGCAGCGTGGCCGGCGAGGCTCCCTCGCACCGTTTAGCGGCCCTTCAAAATGGGAGCTCTGGCATGGCAGTCTTATTTCTCTCTCCCGTTTCGCTTTGTCACCGGCCCCTCCATTCCCTGCCACTCACCTCTGATGGTTTTGGACAGGCCTGATCAGTGTGTGTCATTGACCTGTATGGCGTGCATGAGTGTGTGTGTGTTTCAGCAGAGAGAAGGCTGTAAATAAAATGACATTATTATTTCCTCTGTCCTATCATGTAGAAAAGCCAATTATGGTAATGCTTAGTATGTCAGGCAATCTCTGTCTCTCTCTGCTCTCCCCCGTCTTCTTCATTCCTGCTTTTTTTTCTATCTCTGAGATAGTCGTGGCTGTGGTTTCATAGGAGCTGACACTCTCTCTTTGGACTACTCTGTGGACAACACACACTGAGGCAAGCTGGAAGAGACCAACAGTCTCCTGTCAGCTTGAAGACAACCAGAACTTAAAGAGCTTCTCATATTATTCAGCTCAAAAAGTCAGAAAAATAACATCACAGGTTTCTGTTTTGTTATATTAGTGACAAAAACTCTTGCACAGACTTTGTGTCCTCTAAAACAATTTAACTTTGCTGCCTAAAGTGATGACAGCAACTTTTCACAGCCAAATTCTGGCGCATGTTTTACATCACTTCCACCTTATAACACAGCACAATGCTACATAATACTGTGTACAAGCCACATTTTAACCCGTAGCTTGCTTGACCAGACATCTAAAAGCCTACCTACAGGAACAGCCCCCCGGCCCCACCCTCCCCTACCCACATGAAGTAGTCCACCATATGGCACAATAGCTCCGGGGCTTCTAATAACATGTGTGTCGTAGAAATCCACCTTCTCATCTTCCACGACTCTTCCGGTTGAGGAAAACAAAACAGTTGTAGTGGGCAACTCAGTGTTACAATCCACTCTTCATGCATGTAGCTATATATGCATACTACATTACGAATTAGACTTTTTTCTTTCTTGCTGCATAGATTAGATCATAGATTCAGAAATGAGTTACAAAGATCTGTCTGATACATCTATATATGTAATGAGAGATAAATTACCTTTTTCTAAACTTTTGACTGTCCTGAGGGCTTTCACATATGTTCCAAGTAATTTGCAATTACTAGAACTCATATTATGCTAATAGCCTTTTTAAATGGGTCATACAGACAGTCCATTTTACCTCTGGCTTAGCTTCATTAAGCTATTACGTGTGTATACGTGAATGAGAGAGACAGAGGTCAAGAAAGATGGAGAAAGACAGAATAAATCACAGATAAAAGAAAGAGAATGAAATAAGGAATGCAGCTGTTATCTTATTATGTTCATCGCAAGAGCTGAAGCATTTACAGTTCTTTCTTGAATTGCTTTGCCAGTTTCTCCTCTTATTATTTTCTTCTCTTTCTTTTTCCATGTCTGTTTGCTCAGATCTCCCGTGAGCCAGTTTTGACACGCCATGACAGTGACGGTGGTCTATAAATCACCTTTTCCCTGGACTGTCAGTGCCTGCTTATTGTGAGATGAAACAACAGCCATTAGATCATCGGCACCACAGATTCCAGCTCTTTCTGCTCGACTCTGCCAAACCCCCCACACCCAACAATCAAACATTACTCTAGTGCTGCACAACCATCTGGTTTGTTTTCAGGCAAAGTACAGATAAGGCATTACTAATGCTAATTAAAGATGATGTGACTGAGATTTACTCAACCAATGCCAAGCCCTGATTCAATGTAGGCTGTATCAGACAGATGTCATTCGTTAAATAGATGCTTTAAAGCAAATATTGTTGTTTTCTTTAACATACAATGTTCTGCAGAAGCTGCAGTATTTAGATTGGAGTTTAAAGTTATGAAATTTAAATCTTAAAATAAAGTGTGTGATCTTGTTATCTCAGTTATAATTGTACTCTTGGAAACTGTACACATCTTTAATTAAGGGTGTACGTTTCTTGACAGTAAGGTGTTCTGTTTAAATCTAAAAAGAATAATCACAAAACTAACAAGCTTAAAAAAATAACACGGTTTCATCCTTTCTTCATAGACGCCGTCTTTTGAATTCACCTGCATTGCCCCTGACAGTGGAGCTTCCCCCGACTAAACAACAGCTGCTCCCATCGCCTAGCAACAACCAGTTGATGGATGACCCCAAAGATGGATAATTACCATAAATCACTATGGTTGTGTGGAGAATAGAAGCAGAAAATCATTGTAAGAAAAAAACAAAAAACAAGCTGCACCAGTTTAAACTGATGGCGTTTAGGTTAACTTTATGTCTTCTGACTTTGTGAAATGTGGTTGTTGGTAGATTCTTATTAGATGGGAAGTTCAGCAAAATCAAAAGTGCCATTGGATCTGTCTATAAGGGTCGGTTTTTTGTAGCGTTTCTTGGGAGTTTCCAGTGTTTCGGATAGCCAGAGACTGTATGAACAGAGGCTGTAAAATGAGACCTGATGAAATGACTCATGGGACAAAACCTGTCCTGAAGGAGCAGTGACAAAGAAAACAAAATGGGCAGAGGAAGGAAGAAAGGAAACAGCGAAAGAATGAATGATGGTAACGATGATGAGTTTAGTGCAACGAGGGGGGGGTGGTGGTGGTGAAGGAGAAGACGCACGGAGAGGAAATGTGTGTGCAGTCTGCACGTACATGTGTATTTATTCACTGTGTGTGTCTGAGTGAGTGTGTGCAACAGTGGCAGAGGTAGACTGTGAGATTACAGAGAGAGAGAGAAAAAAGAATGCGAGAATAAAAAAAAAAAGAAGAAGAAAATGAGAGGGCACAGGGCCAAAACAGGGTCACAACCTAACCAGTTCGGTCTAGCCGAGTCCGGTTGCACAATAAGCCATCAATCAACCTTCTCCATGCTGTCAGCCCTCCCCTCAATTCACAGAGGCCATCCACTTTGTACACTGCTGAGGAACAAAACATAGAGAAGGAAAGAGAGACAGAGGGGGAGAAAAAAAATACATGCACACATGTAGGCACACACACTTCTGATCCTTTACTCTCTGTGGGAAGGAAGCACCCCAAAGACTCGGTCACACCAGAAACAGCAAAATTCATCTGCTCGTGTTAACAAAATATGCATTTGTAAAAGCTTGGTGATGTACTTGCAGATCTGGTTGGTAAACTACTGTAGCTGCTGAGCTAATCACTCACACTTTAGCCAGCTGGGAACATGCTAACACTAGTCATTTACAATAGCTCTCAGGGCTTCTTTTTATTTTCTGTTAACTGGGCCGTTTACTCCCCCCAGGCATTTTATTCTTAACATTGTACATCATTTAATTCAATAAGGAGTTATTGAGTAGGAGAAAAAGCTCTCTGAGTTAGCGAGCTAGGGTTCTGTCAGCTAGTAAGCTTGTTAGTTTGCTTGTTAATGGGTCAGTAACTTCATTCAAACAATGTATTTGTATCAATGCCTGACTCATAATTGTTTGTAGACCATTCCTCTTTTGTGGAGCAATTTATACTCTGATAAAGGTTCAATAAAAGCAGATGGTACAACACAGCTGAAAAACTACATAAGCTTCTTTTGTTTTGGACGCTCCGGCCCCTTGTTTCCATAAACGGCATCATTTCAGGTTGTCTGCTATTAATCAATGGCATGACTTTACTTGTCAAAGTTCACCAAAGTCAGACGTGAAACATTTCTTTAAGCTTTCATTTTGTTGCAAAATTTCACAATTTTAAATTATGGTGTGCTTGAAACTATGGAAACGTTTGATTTAAGACAGCAGGATAAATCCATCTTTATATACTTGATGCAAAGGCATTCAAGAACAACCCAACCACCAGATATGCAACCACACCTATCAATGTTGTGCTTTGAAAATAAGGGAGATTTTAACAGGATTTTATCTTTGTAGCTTCTTGGTTGTGCTTACGTTTGAAAGACCACCCTGTCTTTTTGTTAGGAATTGGAAGTAAAAGAGTTTTTATTTTTTTTAAATGTTTAATTTAAATTAATTAATAGGGTTAGGGATTTGTTTTTGCTGGCATCTCACTTATTTTGTGAAAGTACAGTTACTGAGATCAAAACCCTTTTAAACAGCCTAAGAACACATCCTGTTAAAAGAGTTGTTGTGCAGTGTTAGTGCCTGTATTAAAAGATCAGTAAATCCTTTTATAGCAGGTTTCAATCTTGTGCATTGACTTTTGAGGTGGGGATGCCCTTTAGTGAACATTTGTATTTGCATTTGGATATTCTATTAACAGATTGTGCCCTCTAACCCGAACAGTAATTCATCTCGGTACAGCTGTAAAAAGTTACAGTTTTCCTGCTTTGAATTTGTTCATGTCTCTCCATGACCTGACACATGGGCTGCTTCTTTGTGTTTCTCTTTCCTCCTTACATTTTTTCTTTTAATCTCGAAACAGTTCTGTCTTCTCTACTTTCTCCTTGTTCTTCTTTCAACACCATCAGAAATGCAAAAAGCTTTCCTTTTAAAAATGTGACAGGGCATGAATCATGACTTTAACTTGTATGGTGTTAATGACAGTAATTGTGGACAAACGATCACAGTGGGAATGCAAGAACAGTCAAGCTATTCAAACTATCAAGCTACCTTAACATTTTGCCAATTTAAAGCAGCAGCACCAGATAAACTGGACGGTTTAAACAGCACTAAGGTCAATTTAAAAACTTCTGCTTCACTGGAGAGTTTTTGCTATTACTTTAGTTGTATTATTATTTGATGACATGTTCATGTGATATATGGTCCTCTAAATTGTGATTCATTCGTCTGCCTCATGAAAGCGGCTCCAGTCTGCTTGCTAGCTTCAGCAGGGAGGGTTTATTTGTTTTAAACATGGTTTAACATGGTTGGGCGTTGGTTTGTTGGTCGCTCCTTGCTAACAGTAGCAGTTGTCACTGTGTCTTGTGCGGATACAGTTTTCAAACGGAAAACAAAATAAAAGCTCCTAGGAGCTACAACAGAAAGTGTGGTAGAAAGTCAGATTGAGGGCACTAACAGCTGTAAAGTGATAAAACATCTGCATAAAAGCTATTTTGGTGTTTATGCGCATTTACTGTCCACTACAGTCCTTTTTAACTGTAAAAATAAAAAAGTGAAATACAGGATATTTACGGCATAAAATTACTACGAGGCTTCCATGGAGGGGGTGTTTGGGGTGACTCTGGACGAACAGGAGAGTTAACAGGTCTGTATAAACAACACAAGCCTGCACACAAAAATGCTGACTTTTTTTTTTTTGAGAACAGGACCTAAGAGACCTGACTTACATCCCTTTCCCAACATGCACAGAGGCAGACAAAGAAATCATAACTTTAAAAACCATAAAGTCACTTCAGGGAAATTAATTAGAACCGCAAACCCTCAGGGCAGGAGGCTGCTCAGGACAACCAAATGTCCCCAAACATTTTTGTGCTTTTAACTGCACGTGTCACGAGGGAAATTCCAGCAATTGTGCACCATCAAAACTGTATCCTTTATGCATCGCCACATTTTCTTTTTCATTCTGCCTGCTGAACTGATGAGTCCGTGCTGAAGTCTGGGGCCCCATTAAACAAAATCCCACTGTTTCGTTTCAACACTAGTTTAGGATTTAAAGCGTGATGAGTGGCACACAGCTGTAAAATAAAAAAATATATATAACAAAAGCATAAAACAGCAGTTTTGAGGGTGTTATGTGTGGTTGCTTGCAGCTTTTTTTCCCCTTTCCTGATGGCCATGGCAATAAACTTACAAAAGAAGAAACGATAGGAGGGAGGAGGGATTCAGGGTTGAAAAAGGGTCTCTAGAGAAAGTCAGTAAATTATGTACTGGGCTCTTAGCAGACTAGTATCAGTAGCCATCTCACCCTAATTGTGTCTGTGTGCGACTATGCATGCCTGTGTGTGTGTGTGTGTGTGTGTGTGTGTGTGTGTGTGTGTGTGTGTGTGTGTGTGTGTGTGCGTATGAGCATACAATGGCTATGAACAGCTTCACAGTCGGGAGAGAGAGGCAGGAAGAGAGGAAGCAATCCTTCAACAGAGCACAATATCAAACTGCGGACAGACAACGAACGGCTGGAAGATTCTGGAAATGAGAGAAAAGCCTGCCTCCCTCACATTACTGCTCCTAACACTGCCTCCCAAAGCGCCCTCCATCTAACACTAACACACACAGACACACATAAATGGCACCATAACTCTATATCCGCAATCAATCTACGCTATGACGACACATCCATCTTCAGTAATGTTAATGGGAGGGTTTTGGGGGTTGGAGGGGGTGGAGGACAGGGGTAAAACAGAGGGTATGTGACTGCACGTTAGTGTATTTGTCTGCATGTCAGAAGGTCAGGTGTGTGTATGTGTAGTGGGAATGTGCGTTGGTGTGTGTGTGTGGGAGAGAGACTGATGGCTGTCAGCTTGCATCTGGCAGAGAAAATAAATTAGGCTTATGAAGACAAATGAACGGGCTATGGAAAGAGTAAACGGGTGTGGAGGGGGATCACGAAAGAGAGGAAGGGGGAGAGGAAAGGGAAGGGAAGAGGGAGGGAGACATAATGAAGGAGAAGAGAGGGATATTGTGCGTATGTGGTGGCATGGATATGAAAGGAAGGAGATGGAGCGGTGTTGCCAACTAAAAGAGTTCCTTTCGGCAGCCAGTGACCGTTCATTAAGAAGGACGGGCACACAGACAGGCCTGCTGTTGGCAACAGGAGAAGCTTTGGCTGTAGCTTCTCTGGCTGCAAGGGAAACATATATGTGGGTGTATGTGTGGGTATGTGTGTTTGTGGGTCTGCTGCCAGGACGTTAAAATCCAGAAAATATATATTTTTGCCTTAGTTGTGTGTTTAACAAGTCTTTTCTTTCTTTCTTTCTTTCAACACATGCAAAAAAAAAGAGTTTTTAAAGCCACAAAGCGTCTCGGATCATGGGTTTGTATCTGTGCTCAAAGTGCTTCTCAGTGTGTGTTTCCTCTGCTTGTGTGTTGTTGTCAGCGTGCATCCATGTGTGTTCCATCTCCGTAGATTTGTCAGTGTCTATCCCATGACACACTCCCCTCGTTGTGAGAGGAGGAGAGCTCTCGGGGGGCTTTGTCACGCGGCGGTCTGTTCTTTTACTGAGGCCTGGCGCCCCTCATTTGATAAATGACACATGTCATTCTGTCAGCCCCTGCTATCCGGGCTGGGAGGCCCCAAGCTGATGTATGGCCGCACAGGCTAAAGGAAATCAGAGTGTTTTGGCAGCGCCCTGAGAACATGGCCTCTTCTAAGGGGTATGTGTGCAAGTGTGTGTGTGTAAGGGTTTGTGCCTGTCTGTCTGTGATACTGAGTGCATGTTTAATTGTGTGTGTATGCACCTATTAGTGAGTGTGTCCGTGTGTGTGTGTGTGTGTGTGTCTGCGTGCATGCTCTCAACCTGTCAAGCAGACGGGCAGAGGGAGACAAATCGTCGTCATGGCCGCCCCAGCTGTTCCCCAAATTTGGTGCGAGGAGGAGAGCGAGGGAAAAAATCCTGCCGTTTGAGTTTCAAACGGCTGATGCTTCCCAGAAACGAGAATGAGTGAGAGGACAAGTGGAGCTCAGCGCGCGTGCACACACACACACACACACACACGCACAAACACACACACATACATACATACACACACACAAACACAAACTGAATCAAAACTCCAGCGCTGCAATAGGAATCAAGCCAATCCCAGGAGGAAGCAACAGAGAGCCGGAGTGGTTTCTGTTGCAAACAAACATGCATATACACACATACAAACACACATGCGTCAAACATATACATACGTAAACCCAAGAACAAAAACTTTGACAAAACCATAACCATATTTGCAGAGTTGTCATTTCTTGTATGTTTTTATATGAGAATTTTATATTCTTTAAAATCCAATTGTGCTTTTTTTTTTGATCTGACCAAAACATTTTCTCACTCTCGCATGTGCTTGTTTACACCTTCATCACAGCCTGATTTATCTTCATCCTGACACTAAACTAAACCTTATCCTAACTACTTCGTAAGAATTTCACAAAATGTCCTTAATAAATAGACAATTCTCACAGCTACACATACACAAACATTTCCCTGGTGGAGGATAGTCCCACCTGGAGGTTATGAACTCTGAATGACCCCATTTGATTGGGCGCGGGCCGCACTCCCTCCCCCTCTCCCATGGAAAAAGAAGCGGGAGAAGGGAAAAAAACAGCGTCATTAAGCTGTGAGTGATGAGTGGCAGCCATGGGTGACATCCTCCCCTCTCTCTCTCTCTCTCTCTCTCTCTCCTCCACTATCCAACCGCTTTCACTGTCACTCTCTTTTCTTTTTTCTCCTTCGCCATTGCCTTGATACTTTTCTCTCTCGCTTTATTCATCTCTCTCTCCATCCCTCAACCCCTCAAGTCATTTCTCTTTCACTCCTCTGTTGCTTTGCCTCCTCTTTTTCCACTCCCTCATCCCTCCCCCCCTTTCCTCCCTGGTTCTTTTTTGTCTGCTGTCACTCTTTTTCTCTTTTTCTCCTCTTTTTTCACCCCCCTTATGCCCCTCCTTCCATTGCTTCTTTTCTGCCCTTGTCTCTCTACACACACACACACACACACACACACACACACACACACACACACACACACACACACACACACACACACACACACACACACACACACACACACACACACACACACACACACACACACACACACACACACACACACACACACACACACACAAAAGTGGCTCGTTCAGTCCTGTGTAGTTCTCTGGCCCCGGTCATGTAGACACTCAGCTCCTCCATACATAATAGATCCCAAATATCGAGAGGAGGGGTGCACATTTTCACCCGCTCAGGATTGTGCCATCAGCATTGCTTCCACAGTAGCTCCACTGTCTAGCACCGTGAGGCTAAAAATGGCCAACAGTAGGTTTTAAAATAGTTTTAAGGCTTCCTATGAACAAGTGAAAGCACCCACCACAAGGTGAGATCTGTTTAACCAATGAACATTTCCCACGTTTAAAGGAAAACTTTGTGGATTTTGAACCAGCACTGTCTCATTAAAATGTGGATAGTATATGCAAATAAACAATGTTCAACTTTCCTCCATGACACCCACATCAGAGCTCCAATTTGTCGACAAATGTTCATCAAGAGACGCAAAACTTGTCATCCGGTGGACAGTGGAGATCTACCTTAGACTACAAACTACGTTTCTGCATTTTCTGCAGTGGTGCCTTTAAGGACGGTAAAAATATGAGTCTCCCACAACACTTCCGTCCCATGCTACACTAGTGATAGGAAAAAGCAGACATAAAATATCATACTGCTAGATACCTTAAAATATCTGTACTTTTCGATGAAAACTAGTTTGATGATACAAAGCTGTTGAATCAGACACAACAGAGTCTGGAAGAGGAAGCGACCACTGGACTGGAGTGATGTTACAGCTGCAACTAAGTTAAGCTGAGCTGCTAAATTTATCTGTGATTCATCCAGAAGAGCTGAATCTCTAACACAAAAAACAACTAGCTTTACGATGTAATGTTGGAGCAGAGATGTGGCACCACTATTACAATCTATAAGGCCAAATATGGTGCTGTGTAAAAAGACAGAACTGTCTCTGCTAACTTTGGTGGTCTGCTGGACATGAACACACCATTAGTTTAAGTGAGTCAGTCTGATTGTGCAGGATGTGGGCAGTGCATTCTAGTTGTTGTAGGATTCCCTGTTAAGAGAGCTTTGGGGAATCTACAAACTTTTTCTTAATTTTCTATAGTTATAAGGCACAAAATAAAATGTAATATAGTTATAGCTATAATAATATAGTTGACAAATACATCTGCACACAGACTGTGAATCTTTCTTTTCTTGTCAAAAAGTAATTAAAAATGTTTAATTTTTGTTTTTAATGCAGGATGCTATATAATGGGTAAAAAAATGACCACTGCTTAGATGCATAATGATTTTATCTTGATCGATTCAGCACAGATGTATAAAATTAAAAATGTTCCTAACTGTAGTTTAGAGGGTTTTCACCTCCAGTGGACGGCTAGTTTCATATACCAAGCTGAAGTTATGCTGTGCGATAGGAGTGGAGAGTCTAAAAGTAGTGAGGTAATTGACTGAACTTGATAAACTCGATGTTAATCAGCGCCATTCCATTCTGCTCCTTGATCTTGTTTATTTTAACCAAGTTTAATTAACCGACCCTGACAAGGCTTTACTCTCCCTGCTGACGAAAGCTCCGCTGTGTGCGTCCAGAGGAAAGTTAATGTTATGGATATGATTATGCTTACGATATGAAGCATGTAGATAAAGCAACATCTAATTAACATAACTGTTAATTACGATGTTGTCATTTTACTGTCGGACCAAAGCTATCCAGGCCTGCGAGGCACATTGTCAGTGCAAGTCTCACGCACTGGACTATAATCACAAACACTGATGCTCTACGGCACACTGAGACAATAACAACCTGTTGTTGATGCCAGAGAACAGGTTCAAAAGACATGATTTTTCGTGATATATTTTAATCAAACGATATTATTCATGTTTGCATAGGACTCAAGAATCTCATAGCGTAGTAGCACCCTGAATTCAAATGGAATAAATTCTCTGGGGACAAAGAAATTCCTAGCCCAACTATACATTATCAACAGTAATGTATAGTAAACTTTTGGTAAACATTAAGTGTAATTTTAGCTAGAGGTTTCTGTCGAGTTGGATATAAAATAGTTACAGAGTCATCACCAAGGATACACTGTTCAATGTGTATGTCATCACTTTTTAAAAGCTCATTATCTGCTTCCTAAAATCTGACAGCAGTTATTGTTAAACCAGAGACGTTTAAGAACGAGACTCCAACTATGAGGCAAGGCAGGAAATAAAATGAAGTGACAAAAACTTTAGAAGATGGAGAAGAAAAACAGATTAGTTAAGTAAAAAAAAAAAAAAAAAAAAAAAAAGTCTCACTCACCCAAAAATGACTCATACACACAGACATGGTGAAACTGGGACTGTGGCCATTCTTGGACTTTGAAGGTACGACCAGACAAATTCCAAATATACTCTTAGTGTTCAGCAAGATGACAGATTATATTACACAGACCTGCACAAAGATGGAGGAGCAAGGAGGTACTAGCGCTGCATGATATTGGAGAACTGGCACTACATTATCTTTTTTTAATGCAATATATATATATTATGATATATATACACATTCATATGATATACACATGATATGATTCCAGTGGGCACAAGGTGAAGCTCATTTATACTATGTCACAAGATGCTAACTTGACTTGCTAACTTCGGGGCTGATCACTTTGATCAGCAGGCGGCAAACAAGACATAAGAACTTCCCTTGGGTGTTGAGTTGTAGTATTTATTCAACAACAAATAGATAAGACTGTACATACATTGCACTGCTACATTGTTAATATTAGGGCATGGACCAGCTCTGTGACAATAACTGTTTAAGTTTTAACCAGCAGTGGGACGAGGTGCTGCCGATAACGAGAATACACAAACTCAAAAGTCGCCTCTTGTAATTGAAAGCCTACCTCTAGCATCCAGGCGACATTATCTGTGACAGTAGTAGCATTGTGTGAATGTTTATAGGTAGGTGATACGCAGATTCTGCATGCACAGCTATCACTTTGCTATGTGCTCTGGTGAAGGGGTGCACTTGATCGGTTTATCAAACAACTAACTAAAACAGGTAACGCTCATTTATAGGTTGTGGTAGGCGATAAGTGGAGCCTGCTTTGGTTGTTTCATACATTTACGAAGGGCACCCCTTCACCAGTAGCATGATGTGTTTGAGTTGATTTACCTTACTTGACATCAATATGTCGATGCAGAAGCAATATATCGTGCAGCCCTAGAAGGTAGGCAGTAAGACTACTAAATGAACAGAAATGGGGCAGCTGGAGAGTAACCAGAAGCCTTTCATGGAACGTACTTCTGCAGGAGGAATGCATGATCATCATCAACACAAACAAACACGAAATTTTCACTGTTTTGAAAGGATATTGGACAGTTTTTGCTCCAGATTTAACAATGTATAAAGCTATAGGCTGCAAGCAGTGATGGAAAAAGTAATTAAGTAATGTATCAAATACTTTACTGAAGAGAAAATGAATAACACCACAATGCTTTTCAAGTCGTGCCTTCAAAAAGTAGAGAAATATCAGCAAAATGTATGTAAGTATCAAAAGTAAAAGTACTCATTATGCACCACAATTGGTCCACAATAGCTGGTTAGGATGGTGCTAATTTAAACTACTTTATGAGCTGTTGGGTGGTTCAATCAACAACAATATATCATATTTCTTATTTAAAATCTTAATCTATAAAGAAACTTGTAACTCCAGCTGTCAGATATAATCAATAAGTCCAATAAACCCAACATCAGGGATCATTTCATTCATTTTGGTGTATTTGGATGGCAGTTCAATGCTGGTGCATACTGTTACACAAACATTAAACCATGTCAAAATGTTTTCTGGGTAGTTAGTTTGACATAGTGGAGGTGGCAGTCCTGTCGTCATGTACCATGGTGATGAGAGAGACCAGAGGCAGATGGACCAGAGATAGACAAGTAAACAGGCCAACAGTTGGGTCAGTAGACAAACAGAGACAGGCGATCAGAAACAGATGCTCAGGTGGACATCCAGCCTGTGAATTAGACAGACAGTTGGTTTGGTGTGTGAGGGACTGAGTGACGACACTGACAGGGGAGACATTCGTGTCTACAAGAGGCCTCCCGCTGCTCTCTTTGAGACAGACGACTTAGAGGGACAGAGCTGAGCTTATACCCCCCCTGTGATTGTCACTGTCTGAGACAAAACAGCGGCTCAGGAAAGATTTGGGTGGAAATTTTCGGTGATAGCATGTGGTGTTGTTGAATTGAATGGGATCCCGAGACATTATAACCCCTTTTTGACTGCCTGTCAAGTGGACCGCAAGAGCAGACGACTGTTAAGTGATTATTTTGTGTAACCTCGAGCAAATTGTGATCAATGGTTGTCTTTTTAATGAAAACGTCAAACAAAATTGAATAGCGCTACACCAACAAAATATGCTTTGATTCCCTTCCTGTGCAACATGCTTTATGGATAACTGTCTGCTTAATGGGAATGGAAATGGTTCTTGGAAAATATGTGGCAGTCATGTGTTTAGACTTCAAAGAGGATGACACAAGACTTAAATGCCCTGTGACCTTTTGAATTTTTTACAACTCCGAAGTGTGACTGCATAATGTCGCTGAAATCAGACTACTGAGAAAAAAAGGGTCCTTGAAATATGAGAACAAGGCCAGTGGGCCTGAAAGAGGAGAGTATTATGCTCTCCTTTTCAGATGTTGAGTCCATGTTCTTGTAACCAGTTCACTGACTCTTGAGCATCCGGTGAGAGAGCGAAAGATGAGGGCGAAAGACAGGGAGGAAGATGAAAGAAAATATGAGCAGGGTAGAGGAGAATTGAGTCAGTAAGATAGAGATTGATGACAGATAGGAAGATGAGAAAAGGCTTACAGGGAGAGAGAGGGGGCTAGTAATCCCCCCCCAAAAAAAGGAGGAGAGAGGGAGTAGGCTGAGATAAAGATGAAGAGGTAAAGGGAGGAGAGAGATGTGAGAAAAGAGAGATGGCAGTGTCACTACACCGGGCTGCAGCATGACCTTCCCCCAGCGTCCACTCTCAAGGACAAAGTGTCATCTGTTAACTGTATCCATTCCCAGATGGCTTATCTGCGGTAAACTAGTGTCCAAAAAATGATATTCATTGCTTCTCAACCCACCTTATCAGTTAAATAAACACTCCACGGGGGAAAAGAAAAATTTCCGCCCCCTGACTTTCGTCCACTTGCACCGACTGCTCTTTGGATATGCTGAGGACAGCTTTTATCAATCGCCATGTAATAAAAAACAAGTACCTTTCTTCTCATGATATACAGTACTGGTTCTTGCCAGTTTTTTTGCACTACAAGCTCTACAAATGGTTCAACCACTTCTCACATTAGAACTGCGAAGGGAAACGCTAACTCAGGTGCTTAGTTTGCACGCAGTTAATAAATGTTAATGTTCTCTGGATGTTTAAAAGAAGATTATATTTAAAACACCAACAGTGTAGAGTTATCATATGTATACATATTTAGTAAGTCCATTTCCAGCCTTCACCTAGGCAACCACAAAAAACAAACAAAATATTCCATTCCATTTGTAAGCCTCAAGGCTTTTGGGAGTCGCTTTATAGTTTGTATGAAAAATTGATGCAACTATCCAGTCAAAGTTTTCATTTTCATGTTTTGAACTTAGATTGGATTTTTGCTGAGGTGTAATATGCAGCAATGTAGAACTGCAGAGGTTGGCAAAAAAAGAAAAATCAATTCCTCTTCACCAGATAGTTTCTACAATTGTTCTACAAAGTCTGAATGATAGCCAATGTTAGCATGTGAGCATCCCCCTTTCATATCAATACAATTATTATCATTATTGATTAATCTATCAGGTTTTTTGATGAATGGTAAAATGAGAAATGTTAAAAAAAAACAAAAAACCCAAAAACACCCATAATATTTTTTCCAGAGATACTGTCGACAAAACTACAGCTAAAAGGTAAAACAATTTGAGGATGGATTCAGGATATAATACAAAATATCATTAGAATATATCATTTTCTGTCAGTTAACTAATACATTAAGGGTGCAATTTGGCGTTTTCTTGTAAGCAAACAAAAGTTATGTTTACGTTTCATGTTTTTTTTTTTTGTGTATTCTTGGAGGCAAGTGTTAAAGCATAAAGTACATTTTTTGGGGGAATATTTTAAATCATGCATTGTTTACATTTATGTTAACTTAGTCATCTTCTTTGCCCCTGCAAGCACATTACTTTGCTTCTTTACCCCGTAACACGTTGGACTGTGCATTGTGTTGTGCATGAAAACAAACAAAATGGGAACCAACTTTTAAAAACATTGCTCTATAGCACTACTAGTGGTCAAAAACTCCACAGGGTACCTCTAATTATTTCATCTCTAACTGGCACTGCTAACACATTTTTACGTCATTTTTTTAAAGGGCTAATATACTGTAGTTGTCTTGAACCTCAGAAGTGACTAGTATGTGGTTTTTAAAAGTCGAGGTTCCTAAACTGGAAGTGTCGTGCTGCTGTTGGAAGTATGGGAGGCCAACAGGAGAACAGAGCGATTCATATCATTTTAAACTAACAAAAAATTAATTACACACACTTTTAGGCTACTGAGAATCTGTAAACAGAATCCTTCTTCCCCAAAGTCACACAGCAAATGCGTAGCAAAAGTGATTTCTATAACCTGAATTAGTGTAATTTAAAGCTAATTACTCAATTGTCCTAAAGACAAAATTAAAGCATTTAAAACTGTTATTTGTTAACTGGAACCTCCTGAAGCAAGTTCAAGGTCTACACTTTCACAATCATGAGGGAAAGAAGACAGGAACAGGACTAGTATACCACAGTTTGTGTCTTTTGCTAGGGTGCATGTCTGCAGTATAGCACAGGCACATATAATCAGTGGCTAATAACAACACACTGGGAGTCGCTGCCCTACCGTAAATCAATGGCCAAAATAATTGCTAATACACTGGTTATCGATTAGCGTGCCCGCCATGCACTCATTTTCTGGGGCGACCGCGGCTAAGCACTAACGCAGTGACAAGGGTAAAGTGTTATTTCTCAAAAAGGCACACAGACAGACAGCTGTGCAGGAAAAAAATGACTGCGGGGTCTCTGCAGTAATTCTTAATTGACACCTGTCAGAGAAATGGCAGCAGTCACAGCTGCTGCGGGAGAACGTCTACCCAAGTCCTGTTCATCTGTCAGTTTTAATACCTTTTCTTCACAGTCTGCCTTTCTCTCCCTCTTTTGTCTCCTTCCCGTTCGCTGCTGGTACCTCGCTCACCCACAGCTCCTCTTACCCGCCCTGCTTCAACCCAGATGTTGGCTGGATAACATAAGCAAGTTCAAGGCTGGCTAGTAGCAACTCACTCACCACTGTTTTTGTTTATGTGGATCAAAGGCGATTTTTCAGTCTTAGCTTAAGAGTAACTCAGCTTTTGACTCACGTATCAACAATACGAGGGACAAAGAAATGTAATAAAAAGAGCACAGAGTAATTCAGACTTCATTGCGCCTGCTATGCTGCCCATTCATCTCCAGTCTTATTTCTAGAATGGTTGCCATCATTTCCACAACAGACAATTTCTGATAGATTTCTGTAGAACTGAAAAAAACATGGACTTTCTCAGATCACCCGAGCAAAATGCAGAAACAGATATTTGATGAGAGCAAATCCCCGTTACTTTGGACAAATCGGATCACGTCTGCAGACACTGACTTACTCCGTCTCTCCACTTACAGAGTCCGTCTGGAGTGCAGAGCATCAATCATGCAAGGACACACAGGCAATGGATGCAGAAACATGATAACAGCAGAATCATAAATAGCATTTACACACACATACTTGGACAACAAACATATAAAACTGCTGTACGCTGAAGGAAAAATGATGCGCCAACAACAAAACACACACAGAAAACACACAGAAGAAGGGAGGCAGTGGAGACAAGAGCTCCCCTGAGTAGACTCTGACCTCTGAGTGTATCCCGGACCTCCCGTCTTTTCCTCTTAAATCATGATTTGCCATTTTTTTCTCTCTTTTATGCATCTTCCCCCCCCCCCCTCCTTTCTTTCCCTTTGTCTGTTTCTTAAACTGATTATTAGAGAAACTGTAACTGCAATGTTAGTATGTGAGAAGCGGCAAATGCAGCTGGTACGCTTTTGGTGTAACGATTGCCCACAATGCTTTGCAGCTTTGCTAGAACCTACAGACATATTGAGTGAAAATACAACAAAAATGTGCAGCTTTAAGTGTATTTTTATGTTGTCTAAAGTTCAATCTATTAGCTGTTGATCAGTTTTTGTTTTTTTAAGGTGTAAAAAAATTAAGAATTGGTCACGTTGAATCTCTAAATCTTAATCAGATTTGTTTTTTTCAAATCTGTGTGTTTGTTCTGGACACAAGGGTGAATACATTTTCAGCTGGTGTATATGAGGCAATTACATCAATAGAATTTATTTCATGCTTTCACTCTCTTCATCTATTTCACTCAGTCGTGGGGGGGAGGCGGGGGGACTTTGCCAATACATTGTGCAAGCTTAGCAGTAATTAGCAAGCAGTGCCCTAAATCCCTCAAGGAAAGTCTTGTGGATGATTTCATTCATATTATTATTCCTGTTATTATTTTACATCCCTGCATTGTAGCTTTTGTTTTGCAGCTGTTTTGAATCGTAGCTGAGACATCACTGTGAATGGAAAACAGACACACAGAAAATTAGAGACAATGTTCTACACGCAGGATGTATTGAAGAGTGAGGACGCACGTGAGTTTTATTCCTGTAAAAATGACCTTGTTTTCTGGATTTCTTTGTCAAGGATTCTTTTGTTGTGCTTGAGTGAAAATCCAGGTTTTCCTGTTTCCTCTGAACCTCATTAAGCTCGGGGATAGTTTTACCTCGCGGCTGCAGTGCTGAATGCCTTTACATCGTCACCCTGCTGGCGAGCCTAATTCCCACATATTTTCAATTCAACCCTCTCTTTTCCATAGGAGCAGTCATCGATCTTCATTTGTCACTTAACCTCCACGAAGATGAGGACAGAGAGCGCAGTTGTGCGAGTGTGCATATTAGTGTGTCTTTGATTTCCTGCAGGCCTACTGGCTCCAACACCAGATGCAAATGAAACTACGGGTGTAGCGGAGTGTGGGATAGCAAATATATCCACTGACTCCTTCAGTCAATGTCACCTGTTAATGACACTTTACATACACTGCCTTATCACAGGATCAGAATATTTCACATTCATATGCATACACACACACACACACACACACACATGCAGGGTTGCACAAACTCATCTTGCTCAGTGATGCAGCCTCGTACACACACATAAACACACCGACACGCTCTGTTCTCATCTGTACTTACTCCACAGACTTTTCACTTCAAATAGTTTTTTTTTTTTTCCACAGTCGAGCTTCAACTCCTGACAAATGTCATTAAATACTTTATCAGAAGCATCCAGATAAAACCAACACAAGGTTCTAATAGTCATCTTTGGGTGCTGGCTTCTTAGTTGACAGCTTCCGTGAGCTAAATTTCTGCAGAGGAAATACAATGCAAAGTAACAACAACAAAATGTATTAATGCTGCTCAGCTTAGAACTTTGTTCCTGTTCTGTCAAACAAACCAAAAAGCTGTAACTACCAAAAAGATCAGAGGGAAAAGCAAAGTATTAAGAAAATCTTTCTTTTGCACTGGAAGCGACATGTATTCAACTACACCTAAATCTGTTAAAAAATACTTCCACTGGATACTACTGCTTCAGTTTAGTTTATTACATTCATGTACCAGATTGAGCTACTATCTAACTTCCAGCTGTAGTCCATGGGCACATAGACACAAAACAGTAACTAATGCAATTAATAAATACAATAAATACTCTCACAACATACTGTAACTTGGATGGGATGAATCGGAGAGTTCATGGACTAACTGTTAGCACTCCTAACCTTGTTACAGCTGTGTTTGTGTCCAGCGCAGCGTTGGCTTTACAAGTCACACATTTTGTCACACTGCAAGCCACCTCTGATGTTGAGTTTACACTGGAACAACTGGGGGTTGTTGATATGAGAAGTGGCTAACACCGAGTTGATTATATCAAGGCAGCTTGCAGACTTGACACCTTGCTGAATTTGTCAGCATTAATCGGTGGGGCCCTGTCACTGATCCGTCAGCTACCTGGATAATTAGGGACCGCAGCTAACGATGCCGTCGGGAAGAAGGGAAACTCAACTCCCCCCCCCCCAGCAACCCCTCCCCATCCACAAGTCATAATTAAGAGACTCTTTTTTCATTGAAGAAGTGATAGTGGCAGTAAGGGGGGGGGAGGCTGTTTGGGCAGCTAGTAATATCAGTGGAGAAACTCACAAGGCGAGGCAGTGTCTGTGCATCCCGTTCAGTGTGTACCTCATTGTGGCTTCAATATGGACAAATGTTGCAGAGTGCTGTAATTAAACACGTGCAGCGCTAAGCTATAGAGACACATCATTAAAATGCAGCACTGATGTCCGAGACACGGAATGATGCACATTAAACAAATGAACAACATCCACAGCCTCTGATTGTAACAGGAATACAATCCCTTGTTTTACGTTTAGAGTGTTTAAGTTTTTAATTAGTGGCCAAGCCCAGTCTAACATTTCTATCAAGAGAGCAGACAAAGGCAAACTAATTACTGTCTTCGGGTATGAAGGAACGTATTTTGGTCATGTTTGACAGTATCACAGCGTGTCACTTTCTCTCTCTTCATGACCTGCACTAATTCTGTCAGTATAGAAACAGCTCTCTCTGCTGTCAGTGGAGATGAGAATCCAGATATGGATCAAATATGTCTAAACTTTCACATCTAAGAGTGAAAGGAAACTGAGTGGTTTCACATCTCCCTGCTTAATTCAGCATAAGAACAGTGCAGAAGAGAGAAAAATGGCAATCCCTCTATCCTTATGGACCTGTATCCTGGTTGATCCCACTGTGCATTGCTCTGCCCCGCCTTCTGTCTCAGTCAATACCTCTGAATGTTGTGCAAGATGGGTTATAAAAAAAATTATATTCTTTTTGCAACTAGGCCTTCTAAACTCCTGTGGAATAAATTTAACGCAGTCTCACACTGTAATCATGCTGACATGTTGAATGATTAGTTGACAGATTCATTACTTAGAGTGACAGTGTTTGATTTAAGATATAGTGGCTGGCAAACTAAGAGCGAGAGTAGAGGTGCAGCAGTTCCATTAATTCTCCAGCAGCAATCAAAACTGTGACCTCAGTATCGAGGCAAATACAGAATTATGGCTTCTTTGTACATTTTACATACAGCATCTCTCATCTACTAATTAGACTAATTACTGGTTATCTGGCTATAATATGTTCAGGGTTCCATATTTAAACGTGACATTGCACTGTATATTATCCACAGCTCTCTGTAAGCAGCGACAGAGAAAGTTGCTCAAGTGTCAAAGGTCACTCGATTGCTGCAGTTACTATCAACCGCTTCAATGTCCTCTTTTGGTACTGTTAAACTGAAACACTTTATTATAAACCTTTATTGTGGGCTGGAACTGAGGATTATTTTCAGAAAAATAAATAAAAAAGGAAAAAAACCCAAGCTCCCACAGCAAAAAAAACCCCTCAGATATTCAATTTACAAGCTGCAAAATCTTCACATTTAAGAAGAAGCAAGAACTGGTCAATGTTTGGCATTTTTTGCTTTTTATATTACTTAAATTATTAATTGATAATCAAATTAGTTGGCGATTAGTTTTCAGTGGGTCAGCTGATCGATTAATCAACTAATTGTTTTAGCTTAAACTTAAATTAGACATAACTTAATGCAATACTTTTAAATTAACATTAGTTTTAAACTTTGCTATTGGCTTTGTCGTCACTTAGATCACCAGTTTAACATTTGTTTTTTATTTCACGTGTAATCCAAAACAGAAAAAGGGAAACAAAACTCAGCGGCTTCCCTGATAACTTTCCTTCCTTTATTACTCTACCTCCTCTTACACTTATATTCTCATCATAATTACTGTTACTTGATATTACTGCTTTGTTTACTTTTCATTAATTACCTGAGGTCCTGAGAGAAATACCTCAACACAACTGCACTTCAGTGAGGCAGGGGTGGACAAAAAAAGAAAGAAAAAAAAGACGACAAATGACTGCATCAAAAGTCTCTGCTGCTCAAATTGCACCGCACTGAACTCAACTGCCAAAACTAACAGATGCAGTAATGCAGTTCCAAATGAAAGAACACTGATGTATTGTCACTGGTCATAAAGTAGATAGGGTACAGCGCCATTACAGGGTCTAAAATCATCAGTGTGACTGATGAAACTGAGCCCATTTGAAATGGCATACAAAGAGCCATTGAAACCTTTCTCTCTGAGGAGCGCGTGCAACATTTTTGTTTTAGTGCAACTCCAAAATGACAAATCTGGGTTGTGGAAATATCTGGTAATGCATTGTAAAAATAGCTTGTTTATAGGTGTGTACGCCATTTCACAGAGGAAACACACACACACACACACACACACACATCACTAGAGAGGTGTTAAAGTTTTTGGATTGACCATACGTCAAGCACTGGAAATAATGTAGAGACAACGCCTGCCAAGTTGGGATTGAACATTACTGCCTGTGATGTATGTGTCTGTCACAAAAACAGACAATTAAATCAATATTCAAAGGCTGAGCCAGAATGGGGCCACTTCAGGGCTCTGCTGAATGACCAGAAGAGGCTAGAATAGGAAAAATAACCCTTTTTTTTGCTCTTTTGGGGTTTTCGCCATCATTTGTGGCAGAGGTATAAACCGGCACTATTCGTTTTCACGTTGCAGGCTTGTTCTTCAAACACATTTCTCTCTATCCATCACTAAAGCCTCCCGTCAATTAGAAATTACAGCCCCACCGAGTTCAAAGTCTTTCCGTCACAACCTTGATTAAGTCTGCTTAACCTCACATTTCCACCGCCTGCTTAACATTCTACAGCTGTTTTATTCGGCTTTGGTCATTACTGCATGAACTTCAAAGGCTCCTCTCCCGTCATTTGGAAATGCGCGTCAATCACACACATCTCCCAGGGACATCAAATGGATTCAGGCAACCATGCGATTCTTTAGCAGAACAGATCATGTCTGGTCAACTTAGCGACAACATGGAGGCCTGACTGTCAGGAGGTGATGTGTGGGGTTTTTAAAAATGGGAATTTTGGCATTGAATTGCACTAAAAATATGCAATTATGTAGTTTTACTGTGGAACGTTTTCTTGTGTAGACAAAAATATTCCTGCTCCATGTGAATCACCTCTTAACCTCTCACAATTTAGCTGCATGCATACAATTTGTAACACACCCAAATACCAAATAATTATTATATTAATTGGTTAATTAGGGCTAAACTCATTTTTTAAAATCATATTGACTTTTAGTGCAAGTGTGTGGCACCCAACAGTGATTTTACACCCTTTATCTCCTTCTGTTTTCAGTTATATTCATGTTTGGTATTAGATGTATATAGTTTTATTTTACTGTGACACATGTGTCTTAAACATTTATGACATCTTTACAACTTCCTTGTTTATACTAAATGAAAACAGAGGTCAAGTCACTTGACCACAATGAAGTGACCATTAGAAGTAACCTTCCCTCACTTCACCCTGCAGTGTTTTGGGGCTATTTCTGTATGAGATGCTCCCTCTGTGATCTCGCTACGCCCCAGCACCCTCCTCCACCCCCCCACCCCCCTCCTCCCCTTGTTCCCTCCCCCTTGGGTATTAATCGCAAAGTATTTATCCCGCTTGAGAACTTTTCTTTCAATTTGTCTTTTCTTTGCTTCCTCGGTGGGGGCAAAAAGTTATCCTTTGAGGGAGTCCAGCTGCTGGGCGCATGCGTGTCTCCATGGTGAATGATTTACTGATGTTCATCAGGAATGAATAGATCAAAGGCAGTCGCATGACAGGCGATCAATCAAGCATCAAATCAAGGATGGCAATCCCAGAGCGGAACACAAGCTGAAAATACGCCACTTTTCTGTCTTTCTTTTTTTCTGTCTTTTTACTGGCAGTAACACATCAAACAGGTTAGCCTGTAAAAATGAGATAAGATGAGCTTTGTTTGGAGAACTTGGATGCTGGCAACCTAGTGGAGGATCAGCTTTAAAGCGTTGAAACTGAAGTGCAGCTGAGCGCATTCATGTCTCAGAGGCAAAATTGGCAATGAAGCATATGGCTGCGTAAATGAAACAATAGGATACTGTTGCCAGCCAAAACACGTCTTACTAGATTAGTAAAATAGAATGAAACTTCATGGGTTACTCTGATTTTGTAAAACTAAAAACATAAAGACAGAATTGACCTGATTCCTTTGCTCCAAACTGAATACTGGTTACACTAACTGGCACAGTAGTAGAGAAGTCCACTGTCCTGGTATTATGTCCTACATCTGGCCTATCAGCTGCTGTGTAAACTTGCCTGCATGTGTCTGATGCCTAGCTGAGGGAGGGGGGGGGGGGGGTGTGGGGGTGCAATAACGTGTGTGTGAGTGTGTCTGATAGGGGGGGGGGGTGTTTGTTTGCAGAGCCAGGGCTTACCTGCTGACCGCCGCGGTGCTTGCTGCTTTCTCCTCGGCATGCTGCTGCAAGACTTTCCGCTTGACTTTTCATGCAGAGATCAAAATTGCGGCCGAGCTGGAGAGGAAACCGGTGCAACGGGATGAAATCAGAGCCGGTAACGTTTCCTCAGCTCTTCAGCGGGGTGATATGATTCAAGTGGCGGTGTGTAGATCCCACGCAGGGCGAAGAAGTCACTTTTTTTTTTTTTTTTATCTCTCACGAAGCAAGTAGAGGTTTAATCTCTACGCAATCTTTTTTTTTGTAATCGGTATGTCCGGTGAGGAAAAAAACTGAAGAGTAGGCTACAAATAATTTAGAGGAAGAGGGGCTCGTCCGTTAACTTCAGCCGATCACATAAACTCATCGCAGGCTGGGTTGGTGAAAAACTGGCCAAAAAAAAAGCTCCATGCGGATCTCAAGTCTATTGTGGAAGGCTTTACGGACATCTGTCTCTGCCCCCGTTGCTGTCTTTCAATCAGAAAGAGCCTCACTGGACTATTTCATACCTCTATTCACGCCAAAAGTGAAGAAATAGGGACTCCTCTTGCGTTTTAACTCACTCGGTGGTGGGGATGAGTCCAAACTGCGCTGTGGTGTCTTCTCTTCCTCTCCTTCCTCCGTCCGTCCGTCCAGGTGCCAGCTCCGGTCTCCAACCTCCGCTACAGTCTTTGGGAGGAAATCAGGAAAAGAGAGGAAAGAGTGACACGTTAGCCGGGGCTGCGTGGATGTCAATCAGTCAAGTGTGAGCGTGGAGAAACCCCCACAGCATCGCAATATCACTGAAAACACCCCGCAGATAATGAAATACTCACATTTCTGCCTGCGCTGTCCGTCCGATTGTCAACATGGACACTTGACGAATTTCTCAGAAACTCATCACAAAACCCAGCGAGCAGGCCCGCCCTCTGAGCCGCAGGGCTGGGGGTTACTGTTGTTATTATTTCCTGTTTTTTTTCTTTTCTTGTATTATTATTTATTCTAAAGAGCGCAACGAGCGTCCCTGGATATCCTCCGCAGTGAAATGTGCGCACATTGGTGATGCGCGGTGCGTTCAGACAGCTCCCACTGATAGACAGACACATCCAGCTGCCTTTCCGGCCTCTCCTTTACTCCACCCCTTCACAAGCGTCACCCTGACAGTCAGAGCCCACCTGTCAATCTGCTGCTCTAATTGTTCACCAGGATGGCTTCTGTCCCCCGCACACATTACACACGGGAAAGGTGCGTCTAGGTTGTGTAACACGCAAGTAAGCTTGCATTAAAACAACTGAATAAAAGGAAACCTCAAAAAGTTCATGTGCAGACTGTGTGTGTGTGTGTGAGAGAGAGAGAGAGAGAGAGAGAGAGAGAGAGAGAGAGAGAGAGAGAGAGAGAGAGAGAGAATTTAACATCCAACTGAGACATGGTTTAATAGTCACTGCTTTACTATTTCAATCAGATAGGTGAAGATTGCAGTCATATTATTTCAGGCTACAGGCCTAATTATGTATCCTATTGTAATCCTCACAAAGTAAACAAATACACATATTGATCTCCATAAAAATCATAAAATCATTTCTTTGTTTTTCTCACACAAGGAGGAAAGTCTTTGCAACACGCACAGCAAATTTATCATTAATATATTAAGATTATACCACGAAATATCAATCATTAAATCCAGAGTAGAGTGAAACTTAAAATCTGAGCAGAAAAACGTACAAACTAGTGGGATAATTTCATTTCTGTCCATAATGTAAATCAGATTTAGTCCATTATCAAGATTTTCCGGGAATAAAACATCATTTTACGACACTTAAGTTCTCACTCCGCCACAAAAATACGAAGAAAAAGAACATTATGTTAAGATAGTTCTCCTTGTTCAGGGGTTTTTGCTGTGCAGTGCAGATCAGCTCTTTGTCTGCCTCAAAGTTTGCAAGAATGTGGATATTTTTCGGTGACCTCTTTAATGGGACAAAGGAGGTTGCAGATCGATTCGTTACACCTTTTTAGTGAGGGTTTCTCGAGAAGGGGAGGGGCTCTAAATCCACAAGAGGCTCCATTAATAGCCTACTCTCCATCCTAACTATGATCCACCATAAAGTGTTAAGAAAAGAGGACACAACTAGGCTAATGTTATCTCAAATGAGACGGCATGATATGGAGCAACTGAAGAGGAGAGCAGCTAAACAAACAAAACAAACAAAACAGTTTAAAGTGAGTTTGTATGAGTGAGTGTTTAATAGATGGTGCAGTGACTATAACAACATTAACTTGGATCAGTACAGAATGGATGCGCTGTTCTTCACTCTGCAGCATCGGACTTTCATCCACTACAGCGGCTCCAGCCAGAGACAGGACCGTCACCGGGGGATCGTTTACAAGAAAATGGATTACAGACTTCCTGGTTTAACTGATTCCGGTGAGTGTCTGAATTTACCCCTTCGGCCAACTTTGCGCAGTGAACAGGTAAACACACTTTGTCTCCTCCTCATTACGCACAGCAGTGGAACTCCTCAGAAGATTACTGGCTCTTTACGCTCAGTATTTTCGAGCTACTGCGTCCTGCAAAACTGATTATCTGAGCAGGGAAGAAGTCTGAGGTCGCTTATTATGTGGTAAAAGACCCACCAAGTACCGCCCCAACATCTGTCGATCCCTGTCTGTCAAAGCGGCCTGCAAGCTGATTGATGGAGCAGACTTACGTCACTGATATTTCCACCCCAAAGTTTACGGACAGAAAAACACAGAGGAGAGCTGCAGCTGACAAATGATTGCTCCTTTATTTCTTGTAGAAGCCTTCAAAAAGACTCTCTAAAGTGTGCGTAGTTACAGTGTTTACATTTAATTTCTTAAAATGTAATCAAACTGTTCACGCTGAAAACTAAGGTTTAATAGGCATTTAGCATCCTGTGCTGGATCATTTAAAATACTTCTCAATCCTGTTGTTGACTACTGAGTAAACTGTCTGACGTTTTTTTATGAGGGAAATCCGCGAGATGTATACACTGCAGCACAGTGTTTAGAAAGGTAGTTATTACTGCAGTACTTCACCCACCAAACATAAACATAAAGGATGGCTGTAATTACATCATGAGTGCAGATGGAAAGAGATTTAAGACTTCTCAGTGAATATATATATATATATATATATATATATAATTTTTTTTTAATGCATTTAATCCATTTCAGTGATGCTGGATAATATTACCCATCTAAAGCAGAGTAAAAAAAAACACATGTTTCAGCAGTCATTTGATAAAAATAATACCTTTTCACTTGAAGATGTGAGGTTTGTCTTTATTCAGGAAAATGGGGGGGTCAGTGACTTTAAATGAGGAATAACAATACAAACTACACAATGTTGATGCATCTTCTGCTGCTCTAAATGTTTTTTTTTAGCAATCAAAGGAACAGCAGAGGAATCAAAGCAGAGGAGCCTGTGCAGGGTCTGATCCCAGGCCAGCAGAGGGGGACATGGGGTACAAGAGGCAGGGGCAGTAACCGTATTTGCATGGAAACATTTCTACATGTGTACACAGAGAACACACTCCACAGTTTTCCTCTCATTATGATGCATTTTCTATCTTTAGTGGTAAATGTCTTTAATTTTGACTTTCTGTATTGATATCTTACTTTATTTCTTTCACAGTTGCAGCCTTTCTTTCTTTGTCCTTTCTTTACATGTCATACATAAAACTACTGTGAAACACCATTTTAATTTACAGCACTGTTATTTGATGAATATTTGAAACCTCAGAGCTAAATTGCATGAGCTGAATTATAGCAAGACTGACAATAATTGGGGTTTTAGTGCAAAAGGATTTCTATTAAATTAACCTGTGATTCCCTGAAAGTAAAACATAACATCTTCATTTCCCAGTTGCAATGAGAAACATACTGCTTGCCACACATGATCAAAACATCATGATCCAAATTCCTTCCAGTAGAAGTTACACAACCCGTGATGCAGCCGCCCGTGTCTGTGTGCATGTATGAAAAAGCCGAACACACAAACAAGCTGCTTCCCACCAACCCCAACTTGTATACATAAAGCCCCTCTTCTACATACTGTGGCACACTGACAGCCTGATGACGTGTCGTCCTGTTTCCTTCTCTTCTGGGTGAAATCACTCCCTCAGAGCGGGGGGAGACATACATGTAGTCGTCATGTATATTTACATACATTATTCTCTACTTTCTTTTTCCTCTCTCTTTATAGATCTGACATGAACATCTAAAGAGAAGCTGTTTACCAGAGGTAGTGGATCACACTGCAAAAGAAGTCCACCAGGAGTCCATCAGGTTGTCAGATCAGGTGAGGAAACACTGATACCCTCAAACTCAAATTATGATTAAAATAATATTTTTTAATGTAATTATTGTAATTTTGACTATCATTGTGTTGTGATAAAACTAAATATTGGGGATGTATTTAGAGAACATTAATATAATCAAAGTTTTAAAGTGTGTGAGAAACGTCACTAATAATCTGTACATGTAAAATATAAATGTTGTTAATGACATTGGCTTGTATTTTTGTCAGCTGTGACATTTTTGCAAATTTTTTCATGATGAATTTGAATTTCAATAGAGCCATATTTCCAATCTGACTTTTTTCAGAATATCACCGAAAAATACAGATTTTTTTTTTCAAAGCTCGAACGTTTAAAAAAAAAAAGAATATATAAAACTTAAGTCACAACGTCAGCTTTGTTATCCTACTGTTGTCTTCACATGTTATTGAAATCCTTGCATAAGTCATTATGTGATACACAGAGGTCAAACATACAATACACGTGGCTTTAAAATAATACCTTACTTACCAGGGGTTTATTTGTTTTAATTCGGTAAAATTGATGCATTTCAGTTGAGTTTAAGCGAGGAAAAGTATAATGACATAAATCATGACAACACAAACTGAGAGTTTAATGCCCACCTCTTAATATTCATTAATAATTAATGTTGTATTGCATATTTTGGCCTGTGGCTAACCACTCTAGCTATTTTGCAGTCATGAACCTCTGATCTCCAAGGGTTTAGGTTCCTCTGGCATGCACACCACAAATTTGCCATCAGGGCTCGTTTAGTGTCTCTGTTCGCAGGTCTCTGTGACACGCTGTTCGACAAATCTTCATTATGCGTTAGTTGGATGGAGATCTGCCACTGCCTCAGACTTCTAAACTTACTCTTGATGAACTTGAAATAGAGCGTAATCTTTTCCCTTAGTTTCATTCAAATAAGTTAACATTTGGAGTGATGAAAGCTTACAGCTTATGATAATGCCTCTCTTCATAATCTTGAGTAATCTTCAATCAATGATGGGTCCTATCAGATTTCAGACACTCATTGACAGCCTGAATATAAGAATATATCATAAAACATTAATAAAGAAGAGGCTCTAACTTTGACACGAGCTATATCTCCACATCTATCAGATAAGACTGCATAATTAAAATGCCAAGTGTGAGTATGGAGAGAGCGAAGGGTTTTGGATATTTTATAGAGATTTACTTTTCCACGACTTGTTTAATGTGTAGACTTAAAATGATATGTTGCTGTAGTTTTGACAATGCAATTAAAGGTCTGTAATCCCCACCTGAGCTTTTTTCTGATTTTCGCAGATTGGATGAAGAATGTGATGAAATGCTGCACCGTGTTGACAGATGCAAGTTTATTAAAACGGGATTTGAGACACTATTTTTGGTTCAAAAAGCCATGGAAAAGGAAACAACTTCAGCTTGTTTACATAAACTGTGAAATAATTGTTGAGAGCATCAGACTGCACAGTAGTTAAAAAAATAAATAACTTTTACATAAAACATTACATACACACCACAGTCAGAACTTTATCTGTGCTCAGAAACAAATAGAGTGAAAGACAGATTTCCTGCTTCCTGGAACAACCTTGCTAAACATCCGTACTAACTCGGCTGAATAAAGTGACATTTTTCACGTTTTAAAATACCAGCCTCCCTGACATACACACTCCTTCCTTCTCCTCCTCCCTTGCCTTTTGTTTTCTTTGACACGTGCACTCCAATTAGCATTTTTCAGCCATTAAGGAGGAAAGAGAAGCAGCCAAACATTTGTCTCACCAAGCTCTGTTTCCGACAAGACTTTTTTGAGCCCTGCGGAACAACAACAACAACAAAAAAAAAATAAGGCATTCAGACACACTCAATATTATCCTCAATGTTAACATGATCTTCTTCACATAACAATTACCGATAGCTTTGTCTGGGAAACTGATGTGACGATGCAACCACTTGCATTTACTAGAACAGTTGTCAGTCTGCATTTAGAAAAATTAAATCAATTACAATTACTTTTTATGTGAGAAGACAAAAAATAAAGATTATGTTCTTCGTCTGTGACATCTTGTAATCTTTCAAACGTTTTCATTTGTCCAGTAGACAACACATTTCCATGCGTGGTACGACCTCTCAACACAATGAGCTCCATCTAACCTTTTACAATAATAATAATAATAAAAAAAACCCTGTCTCCTCGGGATTACATCCAAAAGCTGTATAATAGTGCTCAGTTAGGCAGTGCGACAACAGTCAGAAGTCAAGTTTTTTCAGTCCCCTTGTGTGTCAAATTACTGCATCCTAATCTTCAGCTTTATTCCTACATTTAAATCTGTGAATCTCAAATTGCACAGATCCCTTGCTGCGGGCTTTGGCTGCAAAATCTGTCATTGCTGCTTGTGTGCTGTACATTAAGGGAGAAAATGCTCTTAAAAAGGTGCTTTTCTGACATTAAAATGACTTGTGTGCACAGCGCCGGGCGATCCATGTAGTTTGAGGCATATATTTATGAATAGGAACCTTTAATTAGGGCTTGTGTTTCCTCCCTAGTCACATTGAGGGATGGTCCTCGCCGACATTCATTAATGATAATCACCAAGAGCGATGGCATAGCTACAGGCCAAGTCTCAAGGGACCCGACACTTGAAAAGAAGCATTAAATTACACAGAGGGACTCTTTAATTGCAAAAAGGAAAATATATAGCCATCATTGTTAAATATGATCTTTTGTAAGCCTTTACTGGTTCAAGGATTTGTCTAAGGATTTCTTATCCTTAAACTCTTTCAAATGAATCTGCCGCTATTTTTGCGATAATAGGCCACAGAGCACTTTTTCAAAACACAGATTTCTCCTCTGAGTATTTGCTCCTGCAAACCAAACAACAATGGTCATATTTCATGTTTTATACATTTGCGTCTTATTGTAAAATGAAACTTGGGATGAAAATGAAGAGCAAACCAGCCACTCATCAGAGTATTGTTCCATGCTAGAACTGAAATAATAAATACATGGTCAATAAATAAACAGAATATTTCAGAGCAAAATGTCAAGCAGTCTCTGATTGCAGATTCTCAAATGTGAGGATTTTCTAATTTTTCTCTGTTTCATATCATTGTAAACTGACTATCTTTGGGTTTTGAACCGTTGATCAGACAAAACAAGACATCTGAAAACCTCACCTTGAGCTTCACCATTTTCTGACATTTCTCTGCAATTGATTGAGAAAATAATCAGCAGTTGAGTTGATAATGAAAATAATTGTTAGTTGCAGCCCTAATGCACACTTTCAGAAAGTTGTGCATGAACACACACACACACACCCACACACCCACACACACACACACACACACACACACACACACACACACACCCACAGCCAAACTCCTGACCTAATTGCTCAGTCTCACTCAACTAATTAATCACAGCTGACTTAACATGGTGACAAGGTTAGCTAGGTGACATTCTCCAAAAATCTGTCTTCCTGCCCCCTCTTTCTCGCTTTCTGTCTCTCCTTCTTGCATTTTTTCTCCATTCTATATCTGCTTCTCTTCATGGCTGTTTTTTTTCTTTCTAGGGAGCTCCTTTTCATACATGATCACATTTTGTATTTTTAAACTGTTTAATGTGCCAATAAATGAATTGAATAAATATAAAATAAAGTGTTTAGAATACACTTGTCTTATTTCTTTCAGTTCATTTCTCAGACTTCCTAACATTCTTCCTCCTTTCCTTACATACATTTTTTTTTCATCATGTCTAGCTTGAATCCAAATGGAGAGCATAACTTGGCCCACATCTATTTTTACCTGTTATTGGGGAGGGAGTTTTCACAGAGGTGATAGTGGGCATGCTGGGAAAGAAGGAGGGTTTGGGGCGGGGTCACAATGCTCCATTAATCAAAAAGAATGACACTCATGTCGTCCCTGACAACCATCCTGCCACCCGCATGTCTGTCCCCCTCCTCCTCCTACTCCATCCCACTCAACCAGGACAACTTTAGTGATGGGGAGGGTGGAGGAGAAGAGAATGAGAGAGAGGGGGGGAGTAGGGGAAAGAGGGTGAGCAAACTTTATTAATCAAGCATCTCAGATTAATTGTTATGAAGTGTCACCCATAAATTCTCCATTTGGATTTAATAATCTTGGAGGTAGACTTAACAATCTCTGTCGTGATTTGAGTTTTATTGAAGAGGCTGCAGAGTGAGAGAGAGAGTGAGAGAGAGAGAGAGAGAGAGAGAGAGAGAGAGAGAGAGAGATGCAGTGACACAAATAGCTTCTCAGCGGACAGTCCTTCTCCGCATGACAGTTATGAAATACAATTATCAGCGAGATCTGCTTAAGAATTCATCAACTGCACCCCTGCCTTCCAAGGAGAAAAGGGAAAAAAATCTTACATACAAAGCAAGTCTTAACTGATAAGACTTCTCTTTTCCCTGCAGCCCTTAAACTATCATTTCAATTTTTCTCCGTCTCAGACATGTTAAGTCACTGTAAAGGTATGACGTGCATATTGCTTTGAAAGGCCTCTGAGTTATATTAAAACATAAATCATTAGGTAATCAGGGAATATGGTAAATGACACACCACATGCAAATCTCCGAGATGTTGAGCAGTTTGTTTGAAATGTATTACCCGTTGCTTTGCATCAGGGTCAATAATAGCAGTTAATCTCTTCCAGCGGTGAAAATATACTGTCAGTGAATTGCACGACACCCTGTCAGCTCTCAAAAGTAACAGAATCATAAAACGCAAATGATTTCAATCAATTGTCGTCTAATTGCAGTAGTATCTTTTGAAATGAATGAAGAACGGCCACTATGTAGGTTGACAGTGTGCATAAAATTAGCATAGCTTTGCATATTGGAATGCCATTAATGTTAGTTTTATCGGAGGCTCGGGTTTTCCTTTTATTTTGTGTGTTGGCATTGTCTTAAGGGAACAAGGGCAAATAATACTGGTTTCAACAGTCCACATGATAGTTGGAGTAATGGTTTGACTCAACTATCATTAGGACACTTTTACAAAATGGAGCTAATTTCTCCATCAAAGAGCAGCATCTGGCCATGTTTCTATCTCATATTAGTCTGTCTGATCCAGGGAAGCTATTTCCTGAGAAAAATAATCTGTCCGTTGTGGATGGGTTGACAAAAGACAGATCTAACGGACAGAAAAAAAGAGTCTGTCTTTGTTCAGAATAATAATGGAAAGTCTTTATGTGACCGTTTTTGGGAAAATGCTGGAGAAGCTTGTTAAACATGTGCCTTTAACTACACGTTCCCCCTCCGCCAGATATCATCCAGATCAATGACGGTCCGCTCTGTGAAAAATGACGATTGCTGGAGGCGCGGTAAATGTTTTAGCTATCAACGCTGCCTCACACTCCCCCTCCCCCCTCCCTCCCAACAGTCACCCAACACCATGGCCAATCCTTCACTCACACTACATCACGGCCCTTGCCTGGTTAAAATCCGAGCCCATCTTTTCCCATCAGTAATTGCAGTTGTCTTCTGGTGATGTGTGACTTCTGAACGATTTCCCTCACTTTGAGCTCATGTGTTGTAGTGCTGTTGCAGCGCTAATTCTACGAGGTGGTGGGGAAATTTTCAAATAGTGTTTTGACACTTGAGCACTGTGGGAGGCCAGACCACAGGCAACCCTTAAATGTGTTTACATGCAGTGTAATCATATGATTAAGACCAGAGTAAAGCAACACAAATTATAACTATAAGTCATATTACTTGAATTAAGGTTGTTTGATTACCGTCAATCTTTCAAATGACTCTTTACCTACAAAGTGAATGCAAAATGGTTCATCAGAAGTGTTTAAAACATGACAACAAAAAAGATTTCATGTTGCATCTAATGCTGCAATTAAACCAGCTTGCATTAAGTTGTATTGAACAAGTCCCTTTATTTTCCTTTGATTCCTATGATTTTTCTGTTAGCCTGAAGGCTACTGCACATCCTCCTGGACATTTACTATCAAACAATTATACAAAAATATACTTAAAGAAGTAAATTATGTACATGTCTTACCACACTGTATGTGGAAGAGATCATTTTGCAAAAAAAGGTTTTTACACCTGGTTTTAGGAATTTCAAAAAAGAGAAGATGCCATAAAATCTAATGGAAACAGATTTTTCAAAAGCTCTTTAGAGGATAGGTTCACAGTTTTTCAAGCAAACAATACTCAGGAGCTCAAACCAACACTGAAATATGTTTAGCTTGTAATTGTTCCTCCTGTTCATACTGATAATTGTAAAATCCCCTCTTAATGCTCGTATAATGTAAGAGGTAGGGGACAAAATCCACAGTGTTCATTTTGAGATAAATGTATTTAAAAGTTTGTCTGAAGATAATGTGATGCTTCAGACATCTAAGTTAGTCAAATAAAGTGGATCATTTCCACAGTTAGTCCTTTTCTTTTAAAAAAAAAGAAAGAAAAAACTCCCTCTTTGTGTCTCGAACAGTGTTTTCTGACCAGCTGCAGTGGAAGGATTGTATCAAAAAGAAGGAATTTGGCACTAAAAAGACAGTAACTTTGAAAGACACTGACTTGACTAATTTGGACAGCTGAAGCTTTATATTAGCTTCAAATAAACTTTTAAATACATTTTTTGCACAGAATGATTTTGTCCCCCATCACACTATGAAGGGATCTCTTAATGGCCAGTATGAACAGGAGGAATGATGACAGAAAGAAAAAAGTGTCAGTTTTCATTTAAGTACCTGACTATTATTTTAGGACGGACTTGAAAAATTGTGAACCCATCATTTAGTGTTTCTGTCGCTGCTTCTACTTCTTCCAGTGATGACAAACCACTGATGTCTTGCTGCCACTAACCGTTTCATGCCTCCACTTCACCCAAAAAGCAACAATACTTTCTTATATTGAATTTCTGTACTTGACTAAGGGCTGCAGTTTGGTGCTGTGTGCTGACACAATGTATACTGTCACTGGTATGGGGTGGCGGACATGTGTGGACTATGACTAATTTCCCTTTGTGATAATAAAGTTTATCAATCTAATTGAATTGTGTCAGATTCCAATTTTCTGTTGCTTTCATTTCAGAAATTTTCTTTAGATTTTTAATGGAATAAATGTGTTATTAACCACAATACTTGTTTTTCATCAAATAAATCCCCTTAATAAAATTTGCAAAGAAAGATACTTTATCTCTACAGAATATAAAATAAAAAGAGCTAACTCTACAGCCCACTGCGCCCTCCATTCATTGCGTCTGCCCCAGTGGTCAAGGACACCCATATCAGTGGACGTCAGGGTAGGCCCCATCCATCAGAAGGGTATGGGTAATGGAATCACCCGGTGACAATGATCATCAGCACTGCAAACAATGGCCCATAAACATCCCTTGACAAGTGGTCAAATGCGAGAGAGGCGAGGTGGGGGTTGGGCGAGAGAGGGGTTTGAGGGATTGTACGTCTTTGTGTGTGCGTCCACATGTGTGAGTCAGTCAGACAGAGAAAGCGGCTGTAACACGAGGTGAAACTGCGCTGCAGAGTAGCAGAGAAATGGTGAAGAAGATATCTCCCTGGGGATGATGTGGTGGGCCGACACGCTACCTCTGAAAACAAATGTCCCCTGTGGGTCGAAGTTCAAACATGCCTCAGCTCATTTTAAGAGTTTGCTTCACCTACTTTCTCTCGATCTTCCTTCTCTTTTTTCCTTTCAGTTTTTTTTATCAGAGTTTTATCTGTTCGCTTGCTGCAGAGAGAGCCAGATGGCATATATACACCTTTGACTGCTTTTTAATGAGAATCCCCATTCAGTACAGGAAAAAATGCAAAAATGAAAACCTCTGACCTGGGAAAAAATACTTCATACTGTAGTTCTGTACAAGATTGTAAGTACATGTGGCCAATCATCATAACACTTTCTCCCTCAGTCAGTGCTGAATGAAACCCAATTAGAGAAAAGTTGAAGATTTCAAAGAAAGCAGAAACTAGATGATTTTGTCTTCACATTAAGTTTCCATTGCAAGTAGCTGTTGCTTTTGTCAAGCTGGGTGTTTCGTCACTATTCATTTATTTATTTATTTTTTTGTCAGCTGGTTTCTCTCTTTCTCCTGCACCCACACACACATATACACACCAGTTTAATTAGCCACCATTTGTCTCAGCTTTCCCTCTTTTTCTCTGTTTATCCAAACGTCAGGAGTGACATTGGCCAATTAGCGCAATGAAATAGTTTAGCCCTCTGTAACACTTGGAACAGTACAAACCAAATGGGATATTTGCTTGGAGCTAAAGGACTGGTGTGTTGCATTCATGTGGCTGTGTGTGCACGTGTGTGCGTGTGCGAGTCTGTGTCGAGGTGTAATGGGGCTTCAAACAAAAGAAAACAGTGAATGAGAAAGCACAGTGGGTGCTGTTTGGTAAAGATATTTTGTTGTTTTTTTTCTATTATTAGGTCAATATTATTTGTGCAGTTTTATTTCAGGCTCATCACACAAAAAAAGGTGCTGTCTGTTATTGGCACAAAACATTTGTGGCAGAGTGATAGAAGGAATCGTTATTTAATGTTTTGTTATTAGTTGCAGACTACATTGACCCTAAGATCAGCTCGCTCCTCTAAAATCCAGAAATCCACATCAACAGCTGGATAATGGCTGCTGCAGTGATTTACTAATTGTCTTCAGGATTCAAATTAATAATTGGCAAAGCTTTCGCTGAAGTGCACATCTAAGTAGTCTTTGTCGCTCGCTTGTATCTTCAGGAAAAAAACGCAAAAGGCGGCTGAGACGATATCATTAACACTCTCTCCAAATTGAAACAGTCATCAAGAGTGTCTTTAAATGTCTCTGGAAGCTTTTTGTTGAGTGCAAATGACATCTCGCTCATTTTGCTGGTGGCTACATGACTGATGTGTTGAATAAGACAGTCCGTTTTGACGCTTTTGAAGGCTGCGGGTTTGAAGTATATGATTCTGAAGTGCCAGCATATGCTTAGTGAGATAAGTAATTTGACACACAGACATCACAGCCTGCAAATCTTTCGTCTGGCTGCCTTGAGTGTCCACGTCGGGCACTTTTTCAAGAACACTTTACGACTGTCACAACTGACTGTCAGCGTACAAATGACACACACAAACGAGCTCATTTTGAACAAAGATTAGACAGCTGTCATATCAAGAAATATAAATTCACGCAGACTAAAAATACCATTAATTTGATCTCAGGCGTTTTAAAAATTAATTTGCTATTTAGGAACCAAAGAATCCTCCTTTTTAAGCATCGGTTTTGTTTATTAGAGTAATTAAATTAACTACTCATCCTCTGTGGTAAAGCTAGATTTAAAAGCTTGGATCATTGAAAGCAACACAGCAATAACACCGCTGTTCAAATGACAGAAAAAGCTTCTCCTGCTGTTATTTCTCTCTCTGAATGAGACACATTTGAATAAACTGCCTAACATAAAGAGACAACACAGAGAAGACTGCTCTTACTACTGCGCACACAAAAACAACACGCCATATATGTATATGCTTACACACAATGCTTGCACATTCACACACACACACACACACCCCCACACACACATCAGGCGAGGGGTCAGAGCTGCAAACGAAGTCGCTGACATTGTGGCACTTCTTTGGCAGCGCTGTGCAGGTGTCGTCTGCACACAGGCTTCTGAATAAATGGATCTGAAATGATTTACCCAGGGTATCTGCCACCTGAGCACAGACACATACACTGCTCCCTGCATACACACCCACCACTCCATACTGTACACACATAACACAACCGTCCCTACCTCTCCTCCTTTTCTGTTGTTCATAAAGAGACGCTGACGCAGAGACACGCCAACACCAAGAACGACAAAAGAGAGAAATCTGGCAGAGCGGCATGCTATTGTTTCACATCACCTGACAAATACAGCTTTCACCAATGTGAGAGTTTCATACCCAGTTGTTTTATACCCATTTGTTTCCAGACATAATGGAGAATATGACTACGAAGAGCCGATTCCCTGACCTCGGATTATCTAGAGACATCTGCAATATTATCAGCTGAAATATTCACTTTTACTTGCTAACAACAAGAGACGTTATAGAAGCACAGGAGCAGCAGCACACAGGACTGGCTTAGGGCAAGACATCCAACATCACAGCGACTGTTATCTCCCACAAGCCACTTCACTACAATCATCCCGCAGAAGAGTAAATCTTTTTGTTTTTGTGATAGAAATGCAGCGTATGTAAGTTAATAAATACACTGTGTGTCCAGTTTCATTCTTAAATGGCATTGTATATGCAAGTATGTCTGAACAATGAGAACAAACAGAAGTGCTGTCATGACAGCACAACACATAGTTTACTGTTGAAGTTTCTCTCTCTGAGGACTGATGGTTAATACTGTGGGAATTTTGAACAATGAGGCAAGAGAAGCAGGTTTTATTTTTGGGAGAGAAACTGTTGTTTTCACAAGGTTTTGGTGGCATTTGCATGAACATTTTTGACACATCACATGGTGACAGATGGCAAAGAGCGATGAGTGTAGAAAAAGCTGTCAATTTTTATTTCCAAACTTGAACTTGAACATTTTTGCATGTGTTGAAAAGAAATGTAATATTTGACCTGTCTGATCTGTCTGGATTAAAAATTTAAACACAAAAGGCTGTGTGGTTTTCTTAAGCAGGGGCCGTTCTCCAAATACACTGTCACTCTATGTATTGAATCTCCTGTTGCTCAATCAGTAAACTATCTCTTGAACACAAAAATGGAGGAAACTGTAGTACAGTGCTAAATGAATTACCATGACATCAACCCACCTGAGAAGCAATGTGAGGGAATTTTAGTATTTGGGATCAGACACTAAAATTGTGAATAGAGGTAAAGCTGCTTTATACAATAGAAGTGCCTGCAGTCACATGACCACAAAAGAAAATCTGAAGTCACCTGTTAGCTTGTCAGTAAAGGAGTGATAGCACTGAAAAGTGACATCAATTTAAAAATGACGTAAAACATATTAGTAAAACACAATTTAACAACTTTTACAACTGTATAGTCCACTGTTAGTTTTTGGTCAAATGTAACAGGTGTTGCATATCATTACATACCATAACATAGCAGAAAATTCACCAAATTCTGTCCTAAATATGCATTTTATGTCGCAAGTAAGGCAAACTGTTCTGCAGTTTTTTTCCAGGATATACAGGGTTAACAATTTATTAGTCCAGCTCTGACAGGAGATACATCTCTGGCTGATGGGCAAAAAACTGACATTGACGCAAAAGAGAAAAACAACAAAGTCAAGAGGTGAAAAACGGAGGCATCAGAGAAATACATCATCATCCCACCTCTCTGACACTCTGTAGGGCTTGACCTTACCAGGCTGCTGGGTTGTCAGAGTGGCCTAATCAAGTAGTAGGCAGTGCTGCCAGACCTGCCCCGGTCTGAGAACATGCTCAGCCTTGACTTCATCAGTCCAGCTGAAACATGTGCATAAAGAGTGTGGGGTTTTTAAAAGTGGCCGCTTCACCTTTCTTCTATATTCAATTCAGCTTGTTTATTTACACAGACAGCACAGTGAGGCTTCAGGTCAAAAGGAAAGTGAAGTATGAATCTATTCTAAACTGAACAAATAACAGAATATGAAATAATATACTAGCATATAAATTTGCTTATTTTTAAGGGAATTTAAGCTTACTTTTTATGAAAACAGGGAGCATTGCTTTTACATATTATGTTTGGTGAATTTTTTTGAAATTTTAAAAAAGTATCTTGACTTAAATAACCCAGTTTAGTCTGCAAATACAGTAGTTTATGCCATCTGATATGTAAAGTGTAACACACTTGAAGGTTCACTAGAACGCCAACAAAGTGATTTCGTGAATTTGTTACTAGCTGTGTCACTATAGATTCACTACAAGCACACCACATATTATAGGCTCCCCTGAAATAAAGCAGTGGGTTTGTCACAAATCAAATGAACTTTTATTACAAAAGTGTCAACAATATATTTGTACATTTCTCCTTTCAGCCTTGCATTGCACCAATATCTCAGAAATAGTACTTACTGTCTGTATTGTCTCATGAAAGTTATTAATCACACACTGCAATTATAGAAATACTTGGATAATGGCAATGCGCGCACACAAACACGCAGGCACACACACACACACACACGCACGCACGCACGCACACACAGCTTTTTAAAAATACAGTTGTATTAATACCAGTTCCATTCACACAGTCCAATTTAAAAGGTGGCATGTAAGAATATGCATATCATTAGCACAGAATTAAAAGATATTATTGACCTTTCCGTGGCTGTGTGAGTGGACATCAAACCCAACTTTTTAAAGTCTCTGCCATGTAGAGTGTTATTAACGTATGCTGCTCTTAATAAATTATCTCTGTCACATTATAAAAAAAATTAAGCACAACTCCACAGTTTTATGAGCCTGTAAAGGTGAAGGCCATGCATATTAAGTTTTTCATGCGCCATGAACTTTTGAGATATGCTACAATAGGTTACATAATTAATTTCTGCAAGGAACCCTGAGCCATATATTTCTAACATTTTCCTCATTTTTAAAAGGTGTATTTGGTCTTAAAGAATATATAGCTGTTGGAATCTCTGTTATCATCTTGAAACAAGGTTCATAGTTCAACTTTATTGACTCCAAGGCAGAGATTTAACAACAGCTAACTGACGGACAGAAGAAAAAAGGAAAAAACTGTTATGTTTGAATGATTTCAGAAAGTATTACAGTAAAATGTTTGGAAACGATGTTATGAATGACCTCTAAGAATTTGATTTGGGAAATGCAACATGTGCTTTATGCTACAGCACAAAGCAACACATGGTAACAGTATGAGCTGTATATCCTACCATTGGCAGAAGAGTGTATGGTTTCTTAGTTCAAGAGGTTATTAATCTCTCTACTTGTACCAACATGAGAATCTTTAAGGCATATGTAAGCTGTTCGGTCAAAGGTCAGTGTTAAACAAAAAATATTCCCAGTATAGAGCAGAAAAATTACATGAATACCTGCAAATTCATTCTGTTTGAATTGAAATGTAAGATGCACAATCTGAGTGTGTTAAGAAGGTGGCTCTTTGCTCAAGACCCTTGTCACATTGTGGCTGTTTACTGAATATAATCACCTGGTTTACTGACGGAGTAAATTTGAATCTGCATGACATCCTCTGCGTGCCTAAGAATGTGAAATCATTTTGCTCCATTTCTTGTGATAATTGGTTTCTGGGGCACTTTTTTTCCATATCTTAACATCACCTGCTTTCTTCATCTTTTTCTCACAAGATTTTCTCGTGTGGAGTGGCAACTTTCAAGCTCAAGAATGATTTGAGATGTTTAACAAGCTCTTAAATCCGGTTAACATCTAACAAGGTGATTATGGTTATTAAATGTGCTGCTATATGTGTGGATAACTGTGGGACTCAGATAATGAGTAAAAGATTTTTTCTTTGTTTTTTTGTTTCGTTTTTTTGGCTCACAATCATTACAAATAGTTTCAAAATGATAACCGGCCACTAACAAGCACATACATGTACATACATGCATAGATTTCCTCGTAATTGATGTTGTGATTGTCTTAATTAGACTGATGGATGTACTAAATTCTTTTTTTCATGCCAATTGAAGTTTAGGTTCAATCCTTTAGCTGACAGGAATTTGTCTCAGTGCATCATCGCAATACCAAAAGTATGACAGGACACCAGTCTGTGGAACATCTTGATCTCAACATCTTGATCTTGACAAGTGTATACTTGCTGAACCACAAGTGTATACATTTTAAACATGATCATATCCAGTAAAATCAATAAGCATCATCCTCCACAGTTACACAGGAGCACTTTTCCATCTGCAGTTGAGTCGTATTGAAAGCGTGCAGCATACCAACAGGCCAAATGCCTTTGTTATGTTGTGTTGTTCCTGTTGTGATTTTCATTTGAGTCACAGTGTGTAATAACTGTTAATTTGATAAGCTCACTTTCCCTCCTTCACTCTCTCACACACATATTTCAAACATCATTACCAAATACTTATCAGTCCTCCTACTGATACAGTATGAATCTTTTAAGCCACTAAATTGAGTAAAACATTTTAATCATGCTGTGTTTGGGTCAGTTTATGAGAATTTCAGTTAAAAGGTATGTTTTGAACTTTTGGGGTTGACTGAAATGAGACAATGTTACATATACGAATAATGCCATGGTAATGGTTCTAAGAGGTACCATATGGAAAAAGCCACTGGTTGAAAAAAGTATTTACTACTCTAAATTCTGTTTAATGCTCATCAAAACAGAAACACTGGAGATGTAGGGTTATGTTATTTCTAATTATTTCAACCTTGTTTCTTAAGATATATGTTGGCACTGAAGATGGCTTTAAATAGAAGAAGCCATTGGAGAATCCACAGCTGCAGCAAACTCAAAATGCTTTGTCGATAGAAAATAGCAACAAAACACTCCTTTATAGACGCAGAATTTCTCCAAAAGTAACCCTGAATCTGAAACTGTTTAATCTGCTGGTTGGATTGTGAGGATTCTCAAAAAAGTGCATTTATTTTCCTCAGTGGGACTAATACATCTAAAGTGAGACGTCAGTGGTGCTTGAAGCGTCCATCCGTTCAATCCACAGCGACTTCAACATCCGCTCGGCCATCACTGTCCTCAGGACCAGCTGTCCTGTCAGCAGCACAGCTCTTGAGGAGATGCAAGGACAGCAGTGGGCCAAACTAGCTTCACCTGATTGAGCAATATCATAAATTTACTGTTTTAAAACAAATAACACACGGATTATACAGCAAGAAAATGCATTATTTTTATGTGCTGATTACTTTATTTTTCTGCTTATATTCAAACCAAATCCATTATAGATAAAGTTCAATTGTTAACATACTATAATTAGTGGGAGATTCCTGTGATATGAATAAGCTATTGCACTTCACCACACACATAAAATAATGTAGGGTCTCCTTGTGAAACGCATTACACACGTCTTGGAGTTAATGTGGATTGTTATGTTTGATAAAGTGGGAGCATGCTGGATCTGTTGTCTAGACAGACGGTGTCAAAACGTCTCAAACTTTGCTTTCCGTGTGGATTGCCTTTGAGTCTTGCTGTTAGCAGCACATATGCCAGATGTTAGAGCTTAGTGACTGAATGTTTCCTACTGAAAGGCACCTTGATACTTCTAGTTAACTTGGCTCCTTTAATTTTTTAATGTTCACAAGCTTGTTCCTTTAACATATATTATACAACATATTTTCTTAATTGCTCATGGACTGTAGTGATGATTCAACCAGGAGAGTTTTACTTCTATCTAAGCTGTGGCAGTTAGGGTTAGGGTGCTGAAGATTCATTTCACTTCTGGAGCCCTGAACGTTTGAATCTCTTAAAAGACAGCAGATTCATTTATCAAATATTACATGTACCTGTCAGACAGACAAAGATTACACTTATAGTCATAATCAGAGGTAAAAAAACTACTATGATATGGATTCTAGGTTTGATAGTGTTCAAACTGGAGAAGCAAACCCACTTTTCTTATGTTTACCTGATTTACTAGTACAGCCAGTTTGTAATACACCCATTACTAGTACTAGTACAAACTTGAGAAATAAGTATTTGGCCTCCTCCCCCTTTCCTCAGGTGTGAATTTTTTCCTTGGTACAAACATTTTCTATGTCCCTGCCTACTATTATCAGCTCTACAGCCAGACAACACTGGAAACAAGTAAGGTTGTGATCTGAAATCATCCTCGACAGCTGATCGACGTCAATACGAGAAGCCAACATTTCTGAGTACTTGACCCCTTCCCAACTAGTACCAGCCGACACCAATATTGCTTGCTGTTGCCACTCAGTACATGACAGCTGAATGGACACAGAGGGAAAGTTTGGTTCGGTTTCTCGCTGTTCCTTATCCGCCTCTTAAGACAGAAAAAAAAACGACATGCAACAATAGCATCTACCAATAGCACTGTCAAACAACGCCGTCTCTCTGGGATGTTAAAAGCTTTAAGAGCTGAGGCCTCTGTGACATCCGTAGCCTCTAGATGTCAAAGATGGTTGAAGACTTGAGAGTAGGCCTCTGTTTTAAAAAATACTGTGTGTGGGTGTGTGTGTGCGCACGTCTCGAAAGCAGCAAAAGTGACATTTGAGGGGCACTTTACAGAAGCCAGCGGTTGCTAGGGATCTTCTGTATCACCTAAAGAGCCTTTGTCAGTCATTGGAAAGCTGTCACCTTTCGGGGGGCCGATACGGTAGGGGGAGCCGGCTGACAGGTAGGAATTAATGAGAGGTGTATGACAGCAGACCTCAGTGCTCTTGCGTATGTGTATGTGTGTGTGTGTGTGTGTTTTTGAGAGTGTGTCCACATGTGTGAGTGAGTGAGGTCCTTTGTCTCAAGAGGATGAACTTCTTTGTCATCCTGATGCAAGAAGAATAGGAAGAATGATGTTAGATAGGGATTTAAGAGGTGAAATAAAGCCTTCAGTTTTTTCTTGTTTGGGTGCATGATTTGTTGAGATAATCAAAGGACTATTCTCACAATAAACACCTGTGCACATGCTCACAAGGATCCAACAGTGCAGGAAGCAATCACCAGAGATGTTTTCACCTCTGCTCACCTTTGCCTTCCTGGCTATATGAGACCATGGCTACAAATCCACGCAGAACAATTGAAGAGGCTTTTCAAACATGGTGCCAAATTACATTCTCTTTTACTAACATGTACGTGTCTGTTGGCCTTTGTGTTTGTGTGCGCGCTGATGTAATAATCTGTGTTCTCTTCCACATTACACAGTTCTCCATCGCAGTAAATGAGTTGTGTCAATGTTTCTGCATCTCAATTACACAACGGAAATAATAGGCAGCAGCAGTGCAGGACGCAAGAGAGGAGGCGGAGGAGGAGGAGGAAGATGAGGAGAAGTACAGGGGCAGATCATCCACAGAGCCCAGAGATCAAAGGCTCTGACGATGACGCTCAGTGACTTGTTCTCGCTCAGTAAAATGTAGCCTAGCCATCACTGTTTATAAATATGTCGTATTTTTAAAAATCAATGGACTGAATGTAAAAGTGAGTGGTGGAAAAACAACAGCTACTGTGGTCAGTCAGTGATAAAATCAGTGTTGATGGATATATAAAGCATATACAGTATGATGATAAGTCACTGCCAATTTACTGATATATTTATGGTTCTCATATATGTTGACACAATTAGCCAAATATGACACCTTTAAAATCCCCCAATATGATACATGGTCATACAATATTTGTAGGTAAGTACAATATGCAGCTTTCCTTTAACAGAGCAAATCAAACACATCTTTTAGCCTGTTGTCATTTCGGTCTGCTGCTGTTAATGATTGGCATTTGTAAGTGTATTAACTTTATTCTAATCACTGCTGTTAAGGGCATACTTATGGATATTTTAAATGATACTCTATATTGTAAGAGGGCGGGTCTTAACTAATATGAACCTGTGGGATGACATGAATGTATGAGAATGGTGTGCTTAAACTTTTCTTTAAGTCAGTGGAGGACAATAAATGATAACCTCCATCCTTGAAGTATTTTGGTTTCGTTTAACTCTGGAGGAGATCAATAGTTATAGAGGAACGTGTTTTTTGGCATCTTTCGCAAGTCTCCTGTGCTCCTTAAAGTGACAGAAAAGGACGCAAGACAAACAGACAATTGTGGAATTAAAGAGGTAGCTGCCTCTGAACAACCACGACTGCTGCTACCAAACTGAAACATGTCTACAGGAAAACACTGTATACAAAAAGAATAGCTAGTGAGCTATTCAATACATTCAGTATAAGGCTCTTTCTTTTTTCTTGGGAATGTGTGGTCATGGGGATCATAAACTGTGGTGGGTCGCATCAATAATACGAGATGATGTCATATCGTCATATTTTATGAACCTGTGCTATTGAGCTAAACTAAGATAATTTCATCCTTCGATTTAGCTTCCAGCTGCTTGCCTTATTCAACAAAAGATCCCCCAAACTGAACAACTCTGTTACCCACTGAAAGAACATGTAATGACTTCCATTGGCATTTTAACATAGTTTAACATTCACAAAGGATTTCTTACACACAGTGAAAGCCTGTCTGAAACATGTCTAAGATGGAATATAATTGGTCTGCTACAGGCTTGATTTAACTGATGCAGCTAAAAGAAAAGCACATTTATTTTACCTCTTAAAAGATTTGACAAAAATAGAGGACAGGTTTGAAAACAGGTTTTTTTCTCTCACATAAACACTTAAAAATCAACATTTCTTTTGGATATCTAACAACCAAAGTCAGCAGGCCTGAGAGACAAACCCAAGGACAAGGAAAAGTGCATAAAAGGAAAGGGTGTTTAAATGTGTGTGTCTGCGTGTTTGCATGTGAGGCAGTAAATTCTGATGGGAAGATGTTGATTTAAATAACTGACTCTCTAAGGATCTGACATAAAACTGAAAAAAAGAAGAAAGAGATAGAGGTAAAAGTGAAAAAAACACAGCCTTCACCGAGTGAGTTTATCAGCTTGGCACCTGCTACTGGAACATTCTTGATGAACCAAAGGTTGTCTTCATTAAGCGCATTAATATTCATGACGCATGGTAATTTTGACACAGAAAAGGTCTTGGTAACCTTTTCGCGTGTGAGGAAATTTTTTTACTTCTCAAGGAAATTACAGTCCGGCAATGACTTAATTAATGCTCGCTTTCTTGGCCACGGTTTGAGGGCCTGTCAGTTTGGTGCAGCGCTGGTTGTCAGGCTTGCCGAGGGCTCGGGGAGAGAAGGATTGAAGGAGAGGAAAAGACAGGAGAGGAGAGAAGAGGAGAGAAGAGGAGAGACTAGAGGAGAGGAGAAAAGAGGAGCAGACAGATGAAGTCAACATGCACTCCTCTTGCCCACAGAACTTTGTAATAGCTTTGCCTTTTTGCCTTTAAATATGTCTTTTTTCCCCCTGTCCTCTTTCTCATTTTATTCTGCCCTTTTCCCTTTTCTGACTTTGGACTTCTTGATTTACGAGAACAAGTAGTTGACCCAAATAGATTAGAAATAATTTACTCTATTTGAAACTGAGATTAAAAAATATTCCGCATGCACTACTGTTGCCATTTGTAACTGAGATTAATCTATCACTTTTAATTTTTTTCATTAATTAAAAGCAACCGTGCAAGACTCATGTGCTTCATTGCTGCTATGACTGACATGACTTACAGATCTATTGAATCAAACCTCTGTAGAACTGTCTAATGGTTGACAATCTTACAACAATATTCATGTTCGTTTTTCTCTCTATTCAAAACACACACACACACACACACACACACACACACACACACACACACGTACACACACACACACACACACACACACACACACACACACACACACACACACGCACGCTGCACAAACTAGTTTCCAGTATAGTGAATCATGGCACGTCCTGCTCTAACATCGGGCAGTAAAAAATGTGAACATAAGGTAGCATTTCCTTTATCATGTCCCATAAAAATAGCAATTTGCCCAAGCCCTTGTAGCACAATATGGAAGGCGGTGTGTTTGGCTGATAATGTTGAGATGACAGATCGTTCCATACAGGGAGGTTTCTCTGCTGTCTGCCTGCCCCATGCAATAAATCGCAGAGGAAGACCAAAAGAGAGAGAGAGAGAGAGAGAGAGAGAGATGGAGGGAGTAGTTGGAAACGAAAGAGGAGGGAGGGCTAAAGGGGTGATAATGAGAGAAGATGAGTCGGGGTCAGAGATGTTGTTGGGGGTAAACCCACTAACACTCAGTCGAACATGAAGGAAAAGGAAACATTACACATCTGTATTAAAATATAAACATTCCTGTACATAAATTCACCAAAAACATAATTATGTGAATTGTAGCCTCTTTTTTGTGTTGTCTAACATCAGATTAACACTTCACCAGCTGAGCTGCCTCCAAAACAACTAAAAACTTCAATGCTCATTACCAGTTCATTAACAAACTGCTGAATTTTGACTTCAATGTCGCAAATGAATCTTTACTGAGTAAACATTTTAATAAATCCACAGATATGCCATTACACATTACAGCTTATCACATGCATTATTTAGGTGACATGAATATATTGTCACTCTGTCAATATTTCACTCATCGCTTAATAAATTAATTCATTTCAAACAAACGCCTGAGGGTACAGCGTGCATTTGTGGATGTGACAGTTTGTTGAATATGTAAATGCTGTTGAGTCAGATCCTGGGACAGATGAAGTAGCTCTGCTGGTGTGTGTGTGTGTGTGTGTGTGTGTGTGTGTGTGTGTTACAGTTTTTTGCATGTGCATGTGTGTGTCTCTTCTGCTGTGCTTTGTTGCTTTGATCACGCTCACTCGACTCATTGCTCACTGCAAAAACCTGCCTCAAGGAGTGTGTGTGTGTAAACAACTGTGTCCAAACTATGTCCCTGCGAAGTTGAGTTTATTTGTGTCTTTAAACATAATGTACAATTAAATTACCCACAATATTTTTGTAATTCATATAAGGCTTACAGAACATACACATTTTTGATTGGCTAGCAGCTAATCAGTAAAACAGCGGGATATTGATCGATTAGTTTAACCATTTTTCAAAATCAGTACTGCAGGTATACTAAACTGTACATAACCATAGCAACAATAGATACACGCCACACTACAATATGAGGCTTTTGGGTTAGGGTTAGCTGAGTAATGTAGCAAAAAAATGTCCCAGATTTCCAATTAGGAAAGCGGCACCATTTAAAAAAAAAAAAAGAGTCAACAGTGTATGTGATGTGTCTATTAATGCTGGAAAAAGTAAAAGTAATTAAGTAGTTCCTTGATAGAGTCTCACCACTTGTTCCAATAGCAACAGCATACAGTGTGAGCTACAGTAACTGAGCCATCCAAACTAAAAGACCATATAGGTGGTTAAAAAAAAGCTGTTTCTGTGTTGTGATTGGTCTTTAGTGTGGTGTCTACCTTAACAACTATGTTTAAGTTTCTCATTTCCCTATTGAGGAAATATTTCTATCACAATCAGTGTTTTTATAGTTTCTATGTCCCAACCCTACTATGGTTTTAACTGAATACTTCCAATTTTAATAATGGACATTTTAATCCCAAATTGCCTTTTTTCCTTTGGCAACTGCCCCCCTCAGCATGCAATAATGCACTAAAAGGTGATGCTAATGCAGTACACTGAGAAAATAACAGACTCCACAAATGCCACTCTGTTTTAAACTGTGGCACTCTTTGTCTCCACCACGTCTATTATTATCTTACATCAGGGTGTCCGTAAGTAATAATACTGGCAGAAGGTGTTTGTTTACTTTCAAACCACCAAATGGAGAGACTCTTTTATGAAGCAAAGCTTACAGTGAGTCTCAGCAGTCCATTCAAACACGCATCATCAACTGTTACGACTGTACTTAAACAGAATGGCTTGAAAACATAACACTTACTGTTTGTGGGACAGATACACTACATTAGTTTTACAGTTACAGGCCCGTGATGACAAATAACACCGAATGTCAAGTGCAGTATCTGCCTTTGTGCCATTTTCAAATGTGATACTCAACCCTTCATCTGTCCTGCACACTGTCTTTTTTCTCTCTTCATCTCTCTTTCCCCCCTCTCTCTGCCTTGTATCTGTCTACCATTAGGCAGATAGTTGCCGGTCTCATCTGTATCATGTCTCCGACCGTCCCCATAGGAGCACCACACAGTTGCTTGCTTAAGGATTCAGGAGCCACAGCCCCATCCCACTCACCGATCCCATGGATCAAACTGACACTTGGTCAGCATCAGCACATTATGAACTATGGCCACCTGCCACAGCAGACACATTGTTCCCTCTGTAGTAATGTGAAGAATATAGAGGGGACTGGCGAACTCGGCCTGCTGACAGCTTATTCTCTCTCTTATCGCCTCTGTGGTGCGTGCCTGTGAAAAGTGGACGGTAGGGCTGCATTGAGATGCGAGGGTGTGGATCATCCTGTTGGCATGGGTTACCTTTCCTGTATCCTGACCAGCTGATCCAGCTGGAGCGAAGGTCAATTTTGCTCGCACTGTCCGGCATCAATAAGAAATTTGAGATGAACTGTTCATAAATGCATAGGTCATCTTTAAAAAGGAACACAGGGTCAATCCTCTTTAAAATTAATCTTGAGGTTACTTCAATTTTTCAAATTTACCACGCACTATACAAAAAAGATGACATGCTAAATTGTCTTACTACATCACAAGTGATCTGTTGTGGAAAAAGAAACTGATCCAGATTCAGACCCGACTAGGACTCCAACGAGGATCTGGCTGCCCCCAATCATTCAATCAGCCAGACACATAAAGCAGAACTTGAAGTAACAGATAGTCAAACCACAGCACCTTCCAACCTCTCTGAACACAGTTTCGTTGGATTTTTATCATAACGATGCAATCTCCAGTGAATGAGATTTTAAAAAATGACCTCATTTCCAAAGATGAATCGGACCAACAAAGATACAATCAATTTCTTTTATTTCCCAACTTTCAAAAAGGCGCACACAGTCGCTGAGCCAGAGAAATGTGCTGCTGCCTCTGCTGGAAATAAAGAGGCTTCTCTGGATTGGACCTCCACAGCTCCTCTTTAGGATGTCTCACTCCACTTCAGACCCTGGATCCCATTGACACCCTTCATGTATGACCAGGTGGCACCCATCCACTGAATAATGAAACAGGTGATTAAAGTGACTGATGTCCGGCCATCTATTCTCCCAGGTCTCCTCTTTAATGCCGCCATTAGGGTCTTGTGTCCAAACTTAGCTCATCAAATGGCCTCATTTATGGTGAACTGGCAGTGTGCAGTATATTGAGCCAAGATTGAGGAGCACTTCACATCATCTACATTTGGACTTACTCTTACAGATTAATCTGACAGTGACGCTGACAGTATGTGGCCATACATCAGAGGAGACTGAAGAAAATGTATTTTCTCAATGAACACCTAAGCTTGCAGACAGAATCAGTGTAATTATCTTCTTAGGCCCATTATTGGTACAAGTCCTTTTTTAATTTAAAGTTAAATTTCCCAACTTTACATGTTAAAGAAAAATATGCCACACTAATTAGATGATTCCCTCCCTCCCACTGAAAAAAGAAAAGAGTACACTTAAAAGGTTCAACAGTATGCCTTCATAATGTGCCAGGTGTTAATCCCAGGTTAAGCTAGTCAATAATGTTAACTTTTGCACAAAATTCAACTTAATTAAGCAAATGACTTTAGGTATTTATAACACAAATCTCTGATATGTAAATTATCAATCACTAGGGTGCCATGCAAGGCTTAACTCCCTAAAAGTGAGATCCTCTGAGTGTAGCGATGCAGTGAATATAAGCAATAATAAATAATAATAATAATAAGACTACATCTCAATAATTTGGAAACATAGGCAATTTGGAAACAATATGTCATTGGGATAAACCTGTTTACAAGAAATAATTCATTATTATTCTAAAGATATCGTTCAAAGACAGGAACCAACATTGGTACCAATTAGTAACCCCAAATGATCTTACATTCGATCCTTTTTGTACTCAGATCTAGAAAAAAATTACTATTTGTATGGTTTTGCTCGCAGTCAATCACCTCAAGTCTTCGATTTAATGCGACATATTGGCCCACTACTGCAGCAGGTACAACATATACAGTATATGGTAATAACACTCCATTGTACAGCTTTGTACTGTTACTTAAAACATTTTTCAATAATTTGAACATTTTCAAAATGTATTTGTGTAAAAATCATTTGGATGTGGAGGAGTGGTGTCATTTTATGTAACTGAATGCTTTTATTCAAATTACTTGTATTGAATGAGGTAGAAAAAAATGTATTGAATGAAATACTAGTGTTGGTATCACGTTAAGGGTACTGGCATTGGTACCGAGGCCTACATTTAAGGCACATGCTTCATGTACATCATGATATATGCATTAAGTCTGTTTCCAATGCACTTCATCACATTTTTCTTTGTATCTATACATCAACTTTTCCACCTCAGTCTAGGGTAATATTTCAAGATTTTTTTTCTAATTTTCAGAAAAAAGAGCTATATAATGCTTTTTTCAGATCTGTGATACAGCAAATATTGTCAGACATAATTTATCTACTACTTTTACCCTAAAAACCCTTGTTAGAGCATTATCTTTAGGTACTCTATTATGGCTGTTTTGTGACTGATGGTTTGTGATTTATTGGAATTAAGTTTTTCTATGATCAGCTTTCTAAGCTAACCAGTTTAATTGTTTGTTATATGGAGCTACTGTTTTAATAATGCAACACACTAAGTAACTGTTGAATTACTGTTGAGTATTTCACTCATTTTACTTTTACTCTTGTTGACTCAAGGTGTATGTTTACTAGGTTGATTATGGTGCTTTAATCAGTGACTTGATTAACTTTCCAGGTCAATTACAGTGTTAAGTTATTGATAATCAACTCAACTAGTTTCACAGCTAGTCTACACTTTTGTGAATCCAATGTATTTTTATTGTACTGTTGCTTAAGGCATTTTTTTCATATTTATAATCACCATCACTAACTTTGTTATCCAATACTGTTTTCAGTGTCCCATTATTGCTTCCAGTAAAAAGGCCATCCACTGTCTTCAACTTTTATTGGAGGTGTGTTTAGCTCGCTGCATAACTGTGCACATATATACACAGTGAGGACAGAAGAAGTAGATTCAACCCATTTTAGTCAGACAGGTGTCTCAACAACTTATCATACTGTAAATGTCAATACTGAAACTGACCTCAAGCCTACAACTGCAGCACATCAGTAGGTTATATCAGGCCTATTCATCCTCTTATATCATTATGGCTCAAATATTACTATAATGGTACACTTGACAGCAGCACCTGGGTGATTTTTTTTTTCCGGAGATGGAAGGCCAACAAACCTCATCTTATCTGGTCTCCAGAGCAGTGGCGCTACTTGCCACCATATAGTGGCATTACTGTCACCTGGCATGTCAGTCCTGTCTATCAAACTTGGTGCCTAAGTGGAGGGGGGACCCAAACGTGTCACTAACACTCGGGCATTACAGACAGCTAAATGTGCTAATGGCCCAGCTAATGCAGTGGTATTCACCGGTGGGTTGACCATACATGCGCACACACGCATACACACACACAGCGTACACATGCATGAGGTGATCCCTACATTCACTCTCACTCATTCTGTCATTCAATCACAGCAGAGGAACACGAATATTCACTCAGACATTAACATGCAAAATGGGAAAAGAGTTAAAGACGCCCACACAGAGCATGCCCACTCACCCATTCTGTCACTCAGAAGTACAAGTACACACTTAGACATAAAAAAGATGAGCAAGTTTGTCCATTTTGTCAAATGGTTAGAGTATTTTTTGTTTATTTAATAAAAAAAGTGGATCACACAATATGTCAATTAATGTATTAGTCAAATGACAGAAAAAATGAATGGGCATCCTAAGCAAAAATGTCAAACGATGCCTTGTTACAGCTTCTCAAATGTGAGGATTTGCTGCCTGCAATTCTATAACTTATGTGATTGTAAAGTTGAAGATATTTTGGTTTTGGACTGTTGGTTGGGGAAAAAATGGCAATATGAAGACATCACCTTTGGTTCTGGGAACTTGTGATGGGCATTTTTTTAATACAATTATCATTGCAGCCCTACATTGCAGTTAATTTTTTGAAAGGTGTGAAAGAAGATTTTAGTGTTATGACATTGACTGTTCCTTTCTGTGTTTATACAGGATGACTATTTTCTGTCTCACTTGTTGGCTTATTACATCGCAAGTGGTTGTGCGTACAGTCACAAAGTCTTTGCTACAAGTGATAGATATACTGTACACCATGTTTCAAAGTCACGATTCATAACTGAAATACCACACATAACTTGTCTTGCTTTAACAATTATATCACGCTGTTGCTGCTCTGAAAACAACTTGTTCTCGGTCAGCTTTCCCGGTTAAGTGAAGATGAAGAGAACTTCCCTGCCAGGTCTTGTAGATCAAGACTTGACATCCGTGTTATTTGTAACAAGGTTCTACCTACAGCATCTCTCTGTGGGACACTGTACACTTTTGTGGAAAGGCGGTAACACTGATGCAAGGCTTTGAAAGCAGCAATTAGCACTCCTGGTGGTCTGCGCTGTTGTTTTTTTCTTTTTTTCCTCCTTTTACCTTCCCTATTCTCTTCTTTAACTTCCCCCTGGGAATAGCTGTTAAGGGATACAATTAATTTTTTGACACAAAAATGAAAGTGTTAATTCACCTGTGATAATTAGAGCTATTCTTACCGCATGTTGATGAATGTAAAAATGCAGTGTTTATTTATTAATTAATTTCCGCCCCTGCCGTCAGAATGAGTGCTCTCATAATTGTGTGATCTCGACTTAAGAAGGAAGTCTCAAAGGAAATAGATTATAGACCTGCCCGACAGTAATGAAACATTGTCAGAAAATGTTCAAAAAAGTTACTGCATCTTCACTTTGATGTCCCTTTTTTAATACATGTCTGAAGAATCTTTGATGGTAATGCTTGAATTGAAGAAGTATCATGGATTCATTAATTCTGTTGAGCAGGCTGATGGGATATATGACAGCATTTACATGTTGAGTTTTATTCATTATTATGATATATTATTCCGTGCAGTATGTGTTGTATGACCCTTATGGAAAACGCAGTTCAGTCAATGAAAAATCATCAGCATACCTATTAAAACTGCCACAACACTATTGGTTTTAGGGAAATGCGAGAGGAAAAATTTGACGTACATGTGTTTGATGTACAAGGCGAAACAAGACCATAAATTTGACAATGAAGCAATGTAGATGAGACAAAAAAAATCAACAACATGCTTTACTGTTCATGTCCCACAGCTGGGAGATACTTGCTGTAATGTGAACAATCATGATCACAGCCCTTCATGGGTGTCCTCATCTAAGCAGTTCATTGTGGCTGCATGCCATAAATTACCCACACTGTAACACATTTCTGTAATTTCTACAGTAAAAAATTACAGTAGCTTCTTGTTCTAACATTTTACAAGGTGTAACTGTATATTGCAATGCATTATGGGTAAAAAAAAAAATTACAGTAACTTAAAGCATTTTTTCACAGTATCACATTGTAAAAGTACAGGATGGTTGTGTTTTCACTGGTTCTGACTGTAAACGATACATTACAGTTAAACACTGTTAGTAGAAGGCGCGGTTTGAAACAGGACACCACATTTGATGGCGGACGCAGGGGAGCGAACATCCATCCACTCAGTGTAAGTAAGATGTTATTAACCTACAAAATTAAAATGTGATTCAAGTAGTAACTTCATGCAATATAATTTGACCGTGTATCAGCCTGGTTTGCTCGTCTATAAACTAAAATGTTAAAATACCACTCAGTTAGATATATTTAGTTACTCTGTAATCTCATTTTAAAAAGCTGCAAAACTAGCATGTTGGTAAGAATAATGTGTCTTTATTTGTGTTAGTGACTGTATTTCATCATTTTATTATCTTAGTATTATTTATATCTTCGTCGTGTTTTATACAGAATATACAGGGTGTGGGACTCAGACTGCATCGTTTTTGCACATGTTAGCTAGCGAAAAACTGGTTAAGTTAAGCTAACGCTAGCTACGTGCATTAGCCCCGTCACCTGCAGGACAGAGGGAATGCCAGCAAATTATCTAAAACCCTCAAGGTTAGAAAACTGTTGGAGCGAAAGCCTATAGTGCATAGTTGCCCAGTCTGTTGTTTTACATAAAACATGTTATTTATCCTGTATACCTGTATGTATTTTTTGCATCCATTTATTTTGTTTTATAAATGTTTGATGTAAAATTGATTTGTTAACATCTTAAATGTTCTGTGCACTTTGATAAACAGGTTCAAGTCAGTTGACAGTTTTGTATAAATACTGTGACCAAAAACTTTTCACCTTATCAGGAACATTGTTCCTCTTGTTACACACATCATAACATATCATAGATAACATTTAATTGCGGTGAGTATCAGAATCACTGTATCAGGAGACCATCGTTATAATGGACAAAACTTATGTGCTTGAAGGGGATGCTAGTGGATTATTTTGTTACATTTTCCATTATGAATAACAGGGAGTTATTTTTATTCAACTCCCTGCATTTCCATTGTTTTGCAGTTTTGAACATTTGGAAAACTGATAAGCTTGTCTCCAGAACTTGGTGGGTTCTGCTGTCTCTTGTAAACAATGTATTTCATTGTCTTTTTCTCTGATTTTGTGACTTCAGATGCCTCATCAGGATCAACCCAACCATTGGCACAAAGGTGAACAAGTGGATCAGCCCAAGAAGTGGGAAGGTGCAGCAGAAGAGGAACAGCGGTGTCAGCCTTCATGTCTCAAAAAATTAATGGACTTTGAATTGTCACAAAAAGACAGGACAATGGAACTTTATTTCACTAACAAAGTTCCAAAAATCTGGTTAGTTATTACACGTTACACTGTATTGAGTATTAATAAATGTTCTGTTTTGTTGCAGCACTGAGTCTTGTTTTATTTAACAGCTGAAGATAATCTAATGTAGTGTTGATACATTTTGGATTATGAGCAATCAAAGTGTGCTTAATTTGCTAAATGTGACCAACAAAGATTAACTGTAAAAACATTTTACAATAAGATATTGAATTATTCTCCATTAAGGCACCACAAGAGTGATATCCCCTTTCATAGAGAAATAGCAATCATACCCAGATGTGTGGGGGAGGAATATATACTTTTCATCAAAATGATAAAAATATACACCATACCATGAAATCAAATCCCACTCTAAACTACAACATGTTACATAGCTAATTCTGGGTATGAAGTTCAAACGTAGGCATACGACCTAAACACAGATTTATGAGTAGACAGCTGTTACTGTAAAGCAACAACAGGAAGTGTTCAACTACAGAAAAGTAGCTGAACAAGATGAGATGAAACTGATGAACAAGAATGTAGGAGTGAATCAAACCAATATGATTCAAAACCAAACATGACAAACCCTTTTAGAGATGTCACATTCTCTGTATATACCCGCATGACCATACACATTGTGTCTCCAGTTTACCATGATAACACAGTTTAGCTGAGAGCAAACAGTGTTACAGTCCAGCTCTGCTACCAGGGCTGTGATATTGCAGGTCAGAGGGCGCAGCGGGAATGCATATAATCACATAATACCACACCACAGTCAGCTGAAGTTTGCTATTCGGAACCAGTGGATAAAGGACATAAATCTCCTGAACCTATCAGCCCACGTCTGCATGTCCACTTGATACATGGCCATACTCACACAAAGAGAACATGCAGCAAACTTCCGGATAAAGAACTTCCCCGCTTTATCCCATTTTTTAAAATATGACAAAACCTGGAACAACAATGGCCTGGCAGAAATAGTTCTCTGCTAACCTATCACCCTCGGCAAGGAGCGGCCCTAAAACACCCTTGACTCAGTCAGTCAAGACAATCACTGTCCAGTCAGGCCCAACCCGCTCCATCTTGCCTGGCAGACACATAAAGGCAGCCATCTTAAATCACGTCTCACGGCGCACATCTAAT